>NW_015622224.1:0-15265 GCF_000836295.1 Verruconis gallopava | reverse complement strand
GGAGTTCAGACGCAGTATCTGGCTTCGAAACAAGAAAACCGAAAGGGTTATCAGAGAATTAAAGAGACTCGGAATGCCTATGCCACCTGATGATGAGTGCAAGGCACTGAGATCAGTCGAAGACAGTAAGGCAGATAGGTGACTAACCGTGCAGCCTTGGCCTAGACATAGAACAGGCATGAGCTTCACGGTCTCACCAGCCCCAGGTCTGAGACGAGCAGTAATACTGGATTCAGCCAGTACAGACCATGTAGCTAATGATCTTGAGTATCTGACAGACTACCACCAGCTGAGTGAGCCAGAGTACCTTCTCGGGGGTGGCGGATATATCAAGATCAAAGGTTATGGTACTTTAAGATACCAACGTCGAGTGGCAAGTACATCAACTTAAGAGAAGTTGCTTATTGTCCAGATATGCCAACCAACTTAGCATCACTGAGAAAGCTGATGAGCGCAGGCATCTATTTTGACAGCTACAGGATGATGCTACGACAAGCAAATGGATCAAGCATCCATAGAGTAGCTGATAAACATGACCAGTTTGTGATTCATGAGTTCCATCTTCCTGAAGACAAACCAGGGGGTGCTCGAGGCACAATGTTCAGGACCCAGCATCAAGGTAATACGCGACTAGTCTCAACAGCAGAAGGTCGCCTGTGGCATCTTCGGATAGGACATGCAGGCACGCAAGCACTAGAACGACTGGAGTCAGCGACTCGAAATGCAAGGATTCGGGGTCCTACAACAACTGAATGTGAAGCATGCGCACTATCAAAGATAAGTGCGCAGATATCAAGGGCAGAACCTGGAGCACCACCCGCACATCCATTCGACGAGGTGTCAGTGGATATGCACCCCATGCAAGGGAATCGGATCTATACGAGATACCTTCTAATCACATGCAGGGACTCAGGTTTCACCATGCCATACATGCTAACGACAGACAGCGCGCGATCAATTTTAGAAGCCATGATCGACGCATACTGTTACGTCAACACCCAGTTCAAGGTCAGATGGCGCAAGGTACGCAGTGATAACGAACTCATGGCAGACATCATTCAGACATGGTTTCGAGCTCATGGTGTAAAATTTGAGCCTTCTGCACCAAACACACAGGCACAGAATGGCCTAGCAGAACGCTCAGGGGGTGTAATCGGTGAGATGGCTCGAACCATGAGGATCCATGCAAACCTGCCAGAGGAACACTGGCCGAGATATATCAAGGCAGCATGCTACATCCATAATCGCCTGCCAAGAGCTCAAAATCAATGGATGACTCCATATGAACTGGTGTACAACATGCAAAGGGTCAATCTTGGACTACAAGGAGACTAGGTCAAACCATCCATCAACCATATGCGAGCGTACGGATGTAAGGCATATGTCATGATTGCAGACGTCCGAAAGAAAACACGCAAAATGTTTTATAAGCTCAACCCTAGAGCAGATATCGGGTACCTAATTGGGTACACTGCCTCAAACATCTATCAGATCTGGATACCCCACTCCAACAAGATCAAGTTGGTCCGAGATGTGATCTTTGATGAATCTCAATTCTTCGATGGCAGGATTGAGAAGCTAGACCCACAAACTGAGCGAGAACTCAACGAAGTCATTGAGGTGGTCGGGATACCTGATCAAGACGTCTTCAATAACATCTGGCAATTGCCCAATGGCTGGATAGGTCAGGTACCATCGGATGCGAACACTGAGGATTCAGACCCAATAAGTCAACTCATAGCGGGACTGCAACAGATGCAACCAAGTGCATCAGCCAGCAGTGATGTCAGTGAAGGAAGCGTTTTTAGCCAAGGCACACTATCAGTCGCCAACTCAGAAAGCACCGCACCCACGATTTACACCATGGAAGGAGAGGATGAGAGTGAGCGAGGGTTTGAACATGTTGAACACAATACCCTCCGAGGGAGCTTCTATGCTGGGCGGATGATAGGCAAGAAAGATATCGCCGCTAGAATAGCTATGCTCACCTTAGATGAAGACGAGGATCAAGAGATCCCAACCGCCCAGGCTCCGCTGATCAAGGATTTACCACCCGTACCAAGGAATCGACGAGAAATGCTGAGACACCGATTTGCGAAGGAATTCAAGCAAGCAGAGCATGACCATATGAAGACTCACCAACAAGCTGACAGCTTCGTTGAGGTGCCAAAAGACTCAGCAAAAGATAGTGTAAAGCTAGGCAGCATGTGGGTCTATGCCTATAAACCTGATCAGGATGGTCGGCTGGCCAAGTTCAAAGCGAGACTGGTGGTACGAGGCGATATGGAACCAAAAACAGCAGAAGATGTGTATGCAGCTACATTAGCTGCACGGTCGTTTCGGGTCCTAATGGCGCTGACGGCAAAATATGACTTGGAAACCGCGCAGATGGACGCTGTCAATGCTTTTATGAACGCAAGCCTAGACCAAGAGGTGTTCATGTATCCACCAGAAGGCTATGCACAACCAGGAACAATTTATCGCCTGAAGAAGGCGATGTATGGGCTCCGCAAGTCGCCACTGCTATGGCAGAAAGACCTGACTCGGACTTTCGAAGAGATGGGTTTCCAAAGGGTGCCACAGGAACCATGCGTGATGATGAATGGTCAGATTATCGTATTCTTCTTCATGGACGATATTGTGTTGTTGTACCCAAAGCACTTACAACAGAAGACACATCAGATCATGTCAGATCTCAGGACCAGATACAAGTTAACTGGTGGAGACCCAATCAAGTGGTTTCTTGGTGTCCATGTAATCCGAGACCGAGCACAGAAGAAGCTATGGTTGTCACAGGCATCTTATATTGACAAGATCTTCAAGCTAGCTGATAGCAAAGAGCCTAGACAGTCAGTTACGGTACCGATCAGCCAAACACAACTCCCTATCTACCATGATGAGCCAAGCAGACAAGAAGTCAAAGGCTACCAACGAAAGATCGGGTCAATCCAATACGTGGCTGTTATTACCAGACCAGATATCGCATTTGCAGCTTCAAGACTCGCCCAGCATAATACTCAGCCTGGACCAACGCATCAAGATGCAGCAGACCAGGTATTGCATTACCTAAAGAACACAAGAGATATCGCGATTGAGTACGACAGTAACCAAACAAGTGATGGATGGCAGATAGCCAGTGATGCATCCTATGCAGATAACACTGATCGCAAGAGCTCACAAGGATGGATAATGCACCTCTATAGTGCAGCAATTGCATAGAGGTCAACAAAGCAACCAACAGTGACCACATCGACAACAGAAGCTGAACTATTAGCTATCTCAGAAACTGCAAGGGAAGCAATGTTCATGGCTAGGTTACTGAAGGTGCTAGATAAGAAACTGGATACTGCCCTTACAATCCAGTGTGACAACAAGCAAACGATCAGTCTACTAGTGAAGGAGAATGCTGTACTTAATACACGCCTCAGGCATGTTGACATTCACAATCACTGGTTGCGTCAGGAAGTGCAAAGACAACATATTAAGGTTGTCTGGGTGGAATCAGCGATGATGGCAGCGGATGGACTGACGAAGGCATTGCCAAAGATCAAGTTCAACAGCTTCAGAGAGGCATGTGGTCTTAGGGCAATCGGGCACCTGATAGGAGACGCTGAGGATGATAAATAAGGAGTAGATGATAGACTGAGTAAGATCTGGTAGCATGGGCGACCAGATCGGGGGTGTGTCAGTCTATGCACGTGCCAATATCACGTGACATGTGGAAACACTGGCCACATAAGAGAGGAGAGCCAGGGGTAGGGGACCAGAGAACAATCATACAATCCATTAGTCTAGACACCATAGAATGAACTAGACAACCTTACGGTCCGACTTATGCATCATTCATCATTCCCGTGATCCTCCGCACGGACATTGACACACGCATTGGGCTAGGCCCAACACGCCCCACTTCGCCTTGTTGTGTAAACAAGACCAGCCGACCCTTACGCTCCTCATCTGTTTTCCATCACCACCATCTTCAGCCGGTTGTCGCCGCCTGTATCATACTGGCTAATCTACTAATACTTGCTCTATTATTCGGCTCCTGGAGGCTTGAGGCCTCTGTATTGCATCCTGCGTACCTCAATCCCCTCAATGCTCCGCATTGTCTGTTACACCTCTCTGTTCACCTTCTGCCCTGAGGGCATGTTCCATAAGTCTGATAGCTTCAATAGCTAAACTACGCCTGCTCAGGATAGCCCTGAGGTTGTTCCTTCCTAGTTGCCCTTCAAAATGCCGTTTCCTCTCATCCTTGAGCGACTTACACTGCAGCAGGACGTGCATAACAGTTTGCGGGCCTTGGTGGCACCCCCGGCAGGTCGCGTCCTGGTATCCTGGTACTCTCCGGCTGGCCAGGAAGTGATGGAGACCGATCTTCTTGGTCCTCATCTGTACCAGGAGAGCGCTCTGTCTTTTGCTTAGGTCCTTGTGTAGCTTCAGAGTGCGTTTGGAAGGCGTCGGGTTGTGGCGGTATGTCGCCCTACCCTTGCTGTCCTGTGCCCACTCCCTCTGCCACATTGTGGCTGCTTTCTTTGCTGTCCACATCTTTAGTGTTGCCATTGAACGAGCTAAATCCACACATTGGAAAGACTTCCTCGACCGAGCTGCAGACGGGAACCTTCTATGGAAGGCCGCGAAATATGCGGAACCAGGTACCGAATATGCAAACATTCCACCACTGCGCGATGGGGAGCAGCAAGCGATGGAAAGTGAAGACAAGGCCAAGCTCTTCGCTATTAAGGGACATTACTGGTATAGGTGTAGGTGGGAAGAATGATTCCATGAATACATAGCGGAGGCTGAACTTCCCTGGGAACCAATCACCGAGGGCGAGATCTATGCCGCGTTGGTCACAACAAAGGATTTGTGTGCCCCAGGAGATGACGGGCTACCATATGTTGTGTGGAAGAAAACCTGGAAACATATATCACCTATTATCACTACCCTATTTGAAGCAGCACTTCGCCTAGGACACCACCTAAAGTTATGGAGAATAGCAACCATTGCAGTCCAGCGCAAGTCAGGGAAGCCAGACTATACGCAACCTAGCGCGTACAGGCCCATCTCTGTACTCAATATATTAGGTAAACTCCTAGAAGCAATAGTTGTGAGAAGAATATCATACTATGTAGAGTGCCACAACCTTCTCCTAAGTACACAGTTTGGAGGCAGGCCTGGGCGATCCACTGAACAAGCACTCCTTATCCTAGTTGACGCAATATGGAAAGCATGGAGACAGAGCAAGGTAGTGACACTGTTAGCCCTTGACGTTAAAGGCGCCTTCAACAGCGTCAATCGCCTAGCCATGAACCAAATACTCTGTAAAATAGGGATACCAGTAGTAGCACAATAGTGGATAGACAGCTTCATGAAAGACAGATGGGCAAGCTTCAGATTTGACGGCTACTGCTTAGACAAGAACTTACTGGCCTACCTGGGATTACCACAGGGGTCCCCGATCTCACCCATTCTATACATAATCTACAATTAGAAGCTAGTAGACCAAATTGTAGATGATACAGGTGGTGCATCAGCATTTATTGATAATTACTTCTGCTGGCACTGCGGACCCAGCGCTGAAGAAAATACCCAAAAGCTCCAAGCAGAAGATATTCCTAGGATCAACAAATGGGCCAATCAGACTGGGTCAACCTTTGAAGTTGGGAAAACGGAGTTGATACACTTCACTCGTTCCTGAAACAAGCAAACAACTAGCTCAATCATCATGAATGGCCAGGAGGTCTCCCCCTCTAGCAATATGAAGCTCCTAGGAGTAATCTTCAACTCAGAGCTCAGATGGCGAGCCTATACATAAAGGGTATCCAAGCGAGCAACCAACACGTGTATAGGCATAAGCCGACTTCGTCACCTAAGACCAAAACAAATGCGGCAGCTATACCAGGCATGCGTGTTACCTAAACTCGACTACGCCTCAACAGTGTGGTATAGACAAGGAAGAGTATGGCAGACGACAGTGCTCCGGAAGCATAGCGGCGATCAAATCCATCTCAGCGTTCCGCGCAGTTTCCACTAACGCGCTCGAGATCGAATCAAACCTTCTCCCAACACACCTTAGACTCAGACAAAGGGCGTTAAATATCCTAGGCAAACTTAAGACACTGCCCAGTAACCACCCAATCTGGCCGCTTGTCTATCTGACCGCGCCAGCCCCAACCCGCAGAATAATGCAAAGCCTACTTATACTTACAATTGAAACAGCGACAGAGAACAGGCTGTTTCAGAAACTTGAAATTATCAACCCAGCACCACCCCCTCCATAGCGATGAACACCATTCGCAACAATAAAAACAATACGCAGCAGAGAAGAAGCCAAAATAACAACTAAGTTACTGGGCTAAACACCTTTATTAACTATATAAGTTTGTTATCTCTTGAATAATTGATAAAATAGGTGGCACTGCGCTAAGCCGTTTACAGCGATTTAAATTACATTACAGCTAGTGGGGGGGACAAATCTCAAAGGGGGGACAAATCCCAGAATCGGGGGGACAAATCTCAGCAGCCTGCATATCCTAACTAGGATGGGTCAGGGTAAATGAAAAATCAAATCAAATCAAATCAAATCAATCAAGCAGGTGGTCTATATTTTCTGGACTATATGTATTCGTTGCCATCGCTGCTTGCGCTGCCACAGCAGCAT
Source organism: Verruconis gallopava (assembly GCF_000836295.1). Classification (NCBI taxonomy): domain Eukaryota; kingdom Fungi; phylum Ascomycota; class Dothideomycetes; order Venturiales; family Sympoventuriaceae; genus Verruconis; species Verruconis gallopava. Next base: position 8,604 of record NW_015622224.1, on the reverse strand, counting down.
AGCTTGCTATAGCCTGCTAATGCTGTGTCCTTTTGCTTCTGAGTACCGTCCTGCCTATGTCAACTGCCTCAGTCGCCGCTGTCTTTGCCTCTTTCCCCACTGCTGCTACTGCTTATATATTTGCCTTTATTGCCTCTATTTCTTCTCAGATATATCAGAAGGCTTTATTAATACTTTTCCATCCTTTCACTGTCTCTGTGCGCAGTCAGTCTACCTTCTCTTCTAGGGTGGCTCCGTCAGGGGTATCCTTGATTTTGGCGAGCGCGAGTAGCGCGCTCTTGAGAGCTTTGCTTAGTTGCTTTCTATCGATCTCTTTATCTCTTTCTTGCAATGTATTGCTGATCTGCTTCATGATTTCTAGGACACGCTCTCGGAGGTTAGTGGGCCTGGTTACCTCCTAGGACCAGGGCGTCGCCATATCTTACGCTGGGCGGTGCGGCTTCCGAGAAAGCAGTCTCCGGTCTGCAGGAGATGTATGTGAACACAATTGAGCTCTTTATTCCAAGGGTGAGAGTTCTCGCTGTTGTTGTACTTTTTCCACCATGTTATGCATTAGGTGACTCTCATTCCTTCACCTACAGTCGGCCATATGTCATGGGGTGACCCCGTGACAATCACAGTGTATCATTTAATATATATAGAAAGTCATAGTATTCCTATAGCCCTAGGATGTGGTATAGCTATTGCCAGTGTAGGAGCATGCTATATAACTACAGTAATTTTCCTGTTACATGTTGCCAGCCTGGAGAGGTGAAGGTTAAAAACATAATTTTATCAGCGGTTTTATTTTCATGAGCTCGGAGGGGAGATTTTATGTGCCTGGAATGAGCGTTCTTTTACCTTGTGGAGGGTGTTCCGTAAGTCAGGGAATAGTCAACTATAGATAGATATGATTCCATTTTTGTTTCCGTTCTACAGTTTCCTGAATCTTACAATCGTTTAATGCACTTTTGAAGACATCACAAGGGTGACAAGGTCGGACCTGTCACCTGGTCAACTCAGTCTGGAGCTTGCACTCATCTGGGGCCAAAAAGAGCGCAAAAGTCAAAAGAAGGGAACACCCACAATTGATAAACCCTCGCATGATATATAGTCTACTCAAGCACTATGCTCTATATAGGAGTTATAGAGGAGTGAATTGGCGAGAATTAAATTGTTATGCTGAGGCAAGAGGCGGTTGCTGCAAATTTAAGAGAAGGAAAGAGTTAAGGGACTGCAGAGGACTGGCTAAATTGTCTCCTCCCTCTTCTCCTTTTATTAGTATCTATGTCTAGAGAAACTGGCCTGGAACGAGGTTTTTTTAACGTCTTTTCCTTTTTATGGGGTAATACTGTCGGCTTGCAGCCCATATACAAATGTATAGGTTCGTCACTCTATCTTAAGGAGGAAACATGCCATCTTACGAGCCTTAAAAAGTCTGGCATGGCCTCAACTTGCTGAAACGGGCTATAAGTGGATATCAGTCACATTACGACACTATCTAGCTTATCTAGGAGTTTGTTTGCATCTTCTCTTTATTAGAATTAATCTGTCTTAAAACTATAATCCTCTATCTAGTCTTCGTAACTTTTCCCTGCTATTTTGTGATTTTGATAGCCGATTACTCCTTGCTCTAAGCAGCTAAACCATTCCAAAGAGACTTACATTAGTATCACTTGACGGATTAGGGAAGTGTTCCTAACATTAGAAAGCCTGCCGATGAGAAGATTTGTCACACAAGATCAAGGCGGTAGTGGTTAAAATACCTGTACCGCGAATTTCCAATGGCTACAAACATTTATGACCGTAGCCTTCGTGACTCCTGTTCTTCAATTTGTTGACCGAGGGATAAAATTCAAGTTCATATATGTCAGAACTCCTAAAGCCTAGCTTAGAGGCTTTCTTTCGAATCTTGCGATTCATCGACTGGTCTGTTGCCACTAGTGGTCTATTAGAACCTCAAAGCCGCGACATTTCAATCCACTCACAGAAGAGTGCGACCTGATTATTCTCCCCAATCTCCATCAGACAATGATCGATATCCATACGAGTGAAGAAGACATTGTGCAGGCCGCTTCGCCCTTTTATTTCGGATTTCCCTTTCTTTTCGGGGTTGATTGGCTTGATTATGAAAAGATAAAGTTTAAGCACCTAGGAGCTCAAGTCAACGATAGCACAAACTGCAACGGAAGGGTAGTCAGACTTGAAACTTGTCTTTTTTTATTAGTTTATTCATATGATTTGCGGTCCAGCTAGATTGTACTAGAGTTATAGTCAGCGAGTTACCCACCTAAATTTTTTTGGGATAATATACTTTCGGTCTCGATCTCCCAGAACACAACTACCTGCGTCACCTTTCCCACAGATACCTCTGGCAGTAATCCTTCAATATAGGCCAGCTCACCTGATATTCCGACTCCGGTAGCAAAAAATAAAACTTTGTCATATTCATCAAGTTTAGCACCGTGCCCGTACGGGCCTTCTATGATGACTTTTTGAATAGCTTGCCCTTTGGTTGACTTCTCATTTATGTTCTCGAGGTATTTATCTGCACCTAAGATATGCTTAGTGAAGCCATTTCTTCTTTGAATAAGCAGGATGATGAAGTTTTCGTCTTCTTTAGTATCACACTTAAAAAAGTAGAACGGGTGGGATTGTGTGCCCACGCGAAGGTACACGTATTGGCCAGGTTTATAATCCCACGGACGTACCAAGCGAATCAGAACATGTGCTGCATCTGCACATACGATATTGGCAACATCATTTCCCACGTTGTGCGCGAATACACATGTATCAACGGATGCTTCGTTTCGCCAACTACCGGCACTCAGGTTACGGAAGATTATGAAGCAAAGTCGTAATAAGGCAATAAGGGAGTGAATGCAGATTGCCATAAGAAGGAATATATTAGGAACAAGAAGTATCGTTTGCGTTGAGACATGGATATGAATTAGGTTGGCGATGATCAGAATGACAGCCAGCAACCAATGTGAAGTGAGAAAAATCTCGAAAGCTTTTCGGCGCAATAGTAGAGAGCACAGCATTAATGTAAGTATCGTTACCGCCTGGACAAACTGAGCAGCATTCATCTCAATCGGAAAGACACTTACTACAAGTCCGGCAACATTGGACAGAACGTGCATATCTGGCTGATGCTGGATTGAGGCGACGACGACGTGAGTAAATCCTTCAAATATTGCAACTCTACCTATCCATCTATGTGCTCTTGCGTATGTGTCAAGTCGAAGGTGTAAGGTATTTGCTAGTGGGTTCATATCACCACCAGCTGATAAAGGTATGAAATTGAAAATGGCAGCACGCGCACAACGTTGGCCAAAGCTAGCCTTATCGCCGATACCGAAAGCCAGATACAGGAGGTTGACTATAACGAATACCACAAAAAAATACAGCGCCAGATAGCATAGAGTATGACGAAAGAATTTCGTGCCAATGATAGTGATGTTTCGAGGTGCGAATTTGGCGAGACCAGCAACGAGGAGGACTACCATAATGAATGCGCCAAGAGCGACTAAATACCAAATGACTGTATTCATATTGATGCGTTAAAAAACAGGACTTAAGGATTTGTCGCGTGCATATAAACCCAGAAAATGGGGCCGGAATTAATGCTATCTCTAGTTATCACTATATATGTCGTTGTCTATAATTAGACGCCACTTGTTTTATATGAACTCTTCTCGAGTCATGTAGAATCTTAGTTTCACCCGAGATGTCCCATTTCCCGGTTCGACCAAATGCTAGCAAAGGGCGCAGTGCCCGACCCTCATTGGTTTTACCTTCCGAAGAAAGTCAATTACGGATACAAGCTAAAGAAATAGCAATAGCACTCGGCAGTCACCATCGTTCGAACATAGACTGCACATACTTAGCCAGAACACTAAGTAAACTCAGAACACAGTCTATCTTATTGAGCAGGCTCGCCTTGGCCGAAAATCAATCTAAAGGTTTGATTGGCTCGCTGGAATTAAGTTATGGGGAGTATGAAGCGACGTTGATGAGAGTAGAGCGTCAGATGGAACAATTGATGAAGACGCTGGCAAATAGTAAAAGCTGAGAGGAAATCGTCAGCGAGATCGGCTAAGGTTTTATTTTTATTTTTTTTTTGTTTGAATTCTGATTACCGGTCATGTCGGAAATCATTGTCAATTGGCCCGCGCTCGGTGGGTGAAAACACTTTTCGCGTCTGAAAACTGTATTCTATATAAATCCTTATCATTAGGTCAACAAATCTGATTCAAATGCGCCATCTAGAGATCCATCAGCAACATCGCATTAAGATTATGGTTATTCGTGGTGTATCAACCGAAAACATTGCGAAGGAGGTGGACTGTGCATCTCAGACCATTTGACGATGATGATGTCCATTTAAGTTATAGTCCGTTTCAGCCAGTTGGGGCTATGCCAGACTTTCTAAGGCTAGTAAGATGACATGTGTCCTCCTCAAGATACAACGTCTAACCTGTACATTTGTATATGGGCTGGGAACCAAAGCCGACAGTCTCACCCCATAGAAAGAAGGGAAAAGACATGAAAAATCCTCCTTCCAGGCTAGTATCTCTAGACACAGATACCAATCTAGAGGAGAAAAGGGAGGAGACAATTGAGCCAGTGCTCTGCACTCCCCTAACTCTTTCCTTCTCTTAATTGTGTAGCAGCTGCCTCTTACCTTGGCATAACCATTTATTTCTCGCCAAGTCCCTCCTCTATAACTCTCCTATAAGAGTATAGCGCTTGAGTAGATTGTGTGTCATGCGAGGCTCTATCAGTTGTGGGCGTGCGCTGATTGCCAGACAACTTCAGATAGATGAGGATTTGGTACTCCCTCCTTTTTGAAATTGCGCTCTGTTTAGCCTCAGATAAGAGCAAGCCCCAGTCTGAGTTCATCAGCTGGCACCACGAGGAGGTGACAGATGCGACTTTGCCACCCTTTATTGATCCATGAGGTGGTGTGTTATCGTAGTTCAAGTGTTGAATTTCTCTCCACGGCGTGATTCTCGCTGCGCACGGACAGACGTTGTATCTTTAGTATTAAAAATTATAAATATAAAATTATTTGCGAAGGTAAAAAGTTTGTAAAGACAAAGTACCTCTGGTTTGTCCCATTTCAAGTTGCGTTCCACAATCAAGGGACTGACGTTACTGTGCAGTCTAATTATGAAAGCTACATATAAAATTGAGACAAAACCAAGTCCCGACCGTGTGATAGAGTGTAAACTGTGGTGGTAAACGTACATTCTGACTTGCTCAATTATCATGAGTCAATTAGCCCTGAATACAATGCTCTACTTCCCTGAAAATTCGCATGGTAGACCAGATGTTTGCCATCGGCGGCAACAGACAGCCCACCCGGCGCATCTAACCCATTATCTCCCGTAACAAGAAAAGACCCTTTCTTTGTGTAGTTGGCAATTATACTTGGCGCGACAGCGAACTTCACTGTGTACTCGGGAGTTAAAAAGCAGCCAGAGCTGTAAAAGAGCACATAGGTGCCGTTTGAAAGCCGCATAATACTTGGGGCTTCTATAATCTCCGGATCTGTTTCGTCAAGACCGAGAATTTGAACTGGGGTACCAGTCCCTGTTGGTGTAATACCATCGTTTGCCACTGCAACGATCATAATAGGAGTTGGTATAGTATCTGTACCATTGTTTCCACAGACACCGTCGCTGCCGGTATTACTGTTAAGAGAGTTTCCGTCTATTTTATAGACAATGTACCGCTGTTGGCTACTATCCATATAACCGAACGCATCAATAGCGCCTCCTGTTCCGTTTGATTCAATTACAGGAGAATAAGCATTACCTTGGCCAGTTGGGGAAGGACAAATCAGAGGGTCCTTGCCCAATGGACTATATGGTCCTGTGGCATTAGGGGATACGGCTGCACCAATACAGTGATGGGCCGGATAATCACTCAAAGTGGCTGTATAATACATGATAAAGTGGCTACCATTCTGCCGTAGATCAGCTTCAGTACATATGGTATGCTAAATCTCCTCACATAAGATACATCAGGCGCCCAAACTGGTCCATTTGCTTTGGCCCAAGCTGGTAGAGACGAAGAAGGCAGGGAATCGTTTGGACTTCGGTTCCACTGAATAAAATCGCTTGACCATGCTACAGGGACGTTCTTTCCCCCTTCATTCGTAGAAAATGCATACCAATTGGAGCTAGAAGAGTCATAGACTAACGACGGATCCGAGAAGTTAGCTAGCGCTGGAAGTGCCGTAAGATTCAAGGATTGGCAAAACCTGACGAGTAGGACAGCTAGAACCAACTGCAAGATTCTATAATTCATTTCTGTTCATTACAAAATTCAAAGGTATAAGACTGAGGCTTATCGTTGAAATAAGGGAATGCGTCAACCATATAGCTCCGATGCTAGGAAGAATGACCAAAAATAGCAGATCCTAACTAGAATTACGGGACAATATTGAAGAGAATTTGGGCATAAATATAATAAACGGCTATTTATAAAGTTATACTCCTTGGGATCATTGATTATGGCATTCCTCCTGATCCTTGACATCGTCAGAATACGAAATATACTGTGCTTTGACCTGTGCTAAGAGCAAGAATTTAGTGACAAAAGGTTCAAGAGGGTCCTTTTAAGGACGGATTCAACTAGGTGCTCTTCTCCTCACGAGCTCTACTGAATGCAATCATTGGTTCATTAATGTGCAGATCGCAGAGGGTTCAGTACGATTTCACATGATGATGGACCCAGACCAGAACGGTGATACGACTTATGACATCAAATAATCTCAGAATGCGGTGACGGGCCGTGCCATCAAACTGCAGGACTTCCAGCCTATCATTCAGCTTAAGGTGGGACACATAGACCAAGCCATAAGGGAGAGATACCTTCACCGTTAAGAGTTTGGTCCAGAGGGTTCTGGCTGTCAGCACTGCGTGAAAGGGACCCGCAATGCACAAATGTGCTTGGGATAAGTCTTAGCTACCTAGTGATCGCTTATTTAGAGGAAAGAAGGTGGCTGCCACAAGGGAGCAAGAATAGGGCCTGGGATGCTGTGCAGCAACGTTGGTCAACAAGAGCTAGAGCAGATGGAGAGACAGAATAGTTTCTAAACGGATCGATATAGTTTATGGAAGCGAATATCAATAGGTGCACGACGAGGAGGACGAAGTTGATGATGATGATGACGATGCCGACGACGGATCTGCGCCTGCTACAGCTCCTATTCCTCCCGGCGCTTACCTCGCTTCGAATCGACGCTTGTATCCTCTGCCAGGCTTCTACCGCGCCTCGGATGGTAACTACTACCGCAGATAACTCTGATGAGCTGGCGAGCCCTGTGAAGTTGACTGTTAACCAGGTATTTCACACCTAAATAGTATTATTAATAATCTAACAAACTAGGTCGTCTTCGCACTTAAGCATCCTGACTTTCAAATAAAGTGGGATAAGCTTCTTAATGATTATCAGCATCAGAACTATGCAGGTATCTAAAGGAGAATCACTATGAAACACACGCTCAATGGGTAAAGGCTTGGACATCCTATCATCGACACTATAATACAATTGTAACTTCTCCCGTTGAAGGAATGCATAAAGTACTAAAGGATTATTTACTGATTTCTATTGGCGATATACTACGTGTTGTTCAGAGAGTTGAGCAGTTAATCCATAATTAGTATAATAAATATGAGAAGGAGATCGCCTCATCTATGCATAACATCAAGTTTGAGCATATGCATGGGAAAATGTTGTTCCTGCCGTCTAATATTTAATAACCACACCGCCTGTAAGGAGTTGGTGATAGGAGTGTGAGATAGATCATAGGATTCAAGATATGATTGATTGATTGATTAATCCTACACGGTTTCAGCCACTTCTTTTGTCGCGTAGCTATGCCCGGCGGAGGATAACGTGGCCTCAGTCTACCAGCACTTGTTGAAAAGTTGGTGGATTTTGGACCTCGTGACGCTTGGTAATCGGCCGACACGCATTGGGCTAGGCCCAACACGCCCCACTTCGCCTTGTTGTAGAAACAAGACCAGCCGACCCTTACGCTCCTCATCTGTTTTCCATCACCACCATCTACAGCCGGTTGTCGCCGCCTGTATCATGCTAGCTAATCTACTAATACTTGCTCTGGTATTCGGGCTCCTGGAGGCTTGAGGCCTCTATGTTATATCCTGCGTACCTCAATCCCCTCAATACTCTGTATTGTCTGTTACGCCTCTCTGTTCACCCTCTGCCCTGAGGGCATGTTCTATAAGTCCGATAGCTTCAATAGCTAAACTGCGCCTGCTCAGGATAGCCCTGAGGTTGTTCCTTCCTGGTTGCCCTTCAAAATGCTGTTTCCTCTCATCCTTAAGCGACTTGCACTGCAGCAGGACGTGCATAACAGTTTGCGGGCCTTGGTGGCACCCCCGGCAGGTCGCGTCCTGGTATCCTGGTACTCTCCGGCTGGCCAGGAAGTGACGGAGACCGATCTTCTCGGTCCTTATCTGTACCAGGAGAGCGCTCTGTCTTTTGCTTAGGTCCTTGTGTAGCTTCAGAGTGCGTTTGGAAGGCGTCGGGTTGTGGCGGTATGTCGCCCTACCCTTGCTGTCCTGTGCCCACTCCCTCTGCCACATT
>NW_015622223.1:43419-44125 GCF_000836295.1 Verruconis gallopava | reverse complement strand
TCTTGTTTCCACAACAAGGCGAAGTGGGGCGTGTTGGGCCTAGCCCAATGCGCGTCGGCCGATTACCAAGCGTCACGAGGTCCAAAATCCACCCACTTTTCAACAAGTGCTGGTAGACTGAGGCCACGTTATCCTCCGCCGGGCATAGCTACGCGACAAAAGAAGTAGCTGAAACCGTGTAGGATTAATCAATCAATCAATCAATCAGTGCTGGAGATTGCTGGTGTGCAGCGCTCAGGGAAGCAAAAGGAAGTGAAAATATAATGTATATGGACGTATTCTTGTGAAAATGTGTTCTCATAGTAATATTGTATGTTGTTGTATCTTTTTTTGGTTTGTCTTTACAGAAAAGAGTCTTTTATGCGGGAGATCATGTGACATTCCTGCAACACCATTCTGTTGCCTTACCAGACCGGATGTTGGCTAACACTAGCCAACATAACTCGATGTTAGCCAACATAACTTAATATTAGCTAATATAGCTCAGCTAATATATATCCGATGTCGGAGGACTGAGCCTGAATTAGGCAAGGCAGATAAGCCTTACCCTTTCCCTCTGTGTATTTAAGCATGAGTCACTCTTAGATACTCTCTCTCTTGTGCAACATCTTGACCTTGGTACTACACCTGTACCGCACGATCTAAGTAGACAGACGACAAATCTCATTATTTCACTTCACGTGACACTTGAGCAGATCTCTTCTAT
>NW_015622223.1:16390-40231 GCF_000836295.1 Verruconis gallopava | reverse complement strand
TATTTCACTTCACGTGACACTTGAGCAGATCTCTTCTATCGGTTTCGTGACACTACGTTACACCTACTATCTTTAACAGCTATAACAACAGAACTGGAAACGATTATCCATACTATGCAGGTGCAAATGACCGCCCTGCAAGAAGCTCTGGCGCGACAGAACCAGGTGGTATTTACTCTAAGTGAAGAGATAGCCGCCCTTAAATCACCTCCTGGCTCTCCCCCTGGCACCACCTATACTGCACCTAATACTAGCAACCTATAACAAACAGATACACCCACCGAGCCTACAAACGGCTCTGGGCCTGCCCTGCAGAAAGAGCTCCTGGTGACCCAAACCCAATTATCAGAAAGACTCCCAGATATCTCCAAGTTCACTGGCAAACATAGCCAGCTCGCCAAATAGAAAGCAGTGTGCTGATTGGGTGGTTTTTTTGGATTGAATCCATCTAAGCCATCCAATAAGCCACAATCCAGATGAAACCATAGATATGGGCAATCCATCCAGTAAGATCCACTTGTAGTGGTGGTGGCTTGAGCCTAGTACTGATTATGCTTATAATAACAGCCTCACCAACCATTAACTTGGTCCTTCACACCGCAAATTCATGATGTCTTTATTATGCCATGCTCTTGCTCACAATGCACCCATTTTCAAGCCATCTACCATCGATTATGAGCGCTGGCATGCTGCCATGGCAATCAAGCCATGAGAGATGCTATTGATGAACCCCTTAAGGATGCTGCTGTATCACCACCACCATCAAGCCCAACCTCATCCCTTACAGGCGCATCGACCATCGCGTCCGATCTATCTGATCTACCTACACGATTAGAGGATATGAGCCTGAAAGCACGCGCTGGCGACCTCGATACCTTCATACCAAAGCGATTCGATTATAGCAAGGTGGATTTCACAAGATTGCCTGGTTTTACTAAGCAAATTGGAAAGCCTGTCGGTAGGCTTAACTCACCTATATAGATGCGTGGTGTGCTTATCGAATGCATCGATAGCAATGACCACTTCTGGTTATGCGTACGATGCCACCAAGACAAGGCGGAGCATAAGCACTGTTGGCCTATCCGAAACGGTACAAGCAATCCACTGAAGCATATCCGGATGCATCATAATGAGGAGTATGATAAGGAAAGCAATACTTGGATTACACCGAGAAATCGAGGTTCTACACCACTGTCGGATCTTGAGATTAATCCTACTGAAAAGCAGTTGGTTTTGAATCACTTAGCGAGTTCATTCAATAATGCAGATTTCCGCAAGCTGGTGGTTAGGTGGATTGTGCTCACTAATCAATTGTTCAGGCAGGTGGATCATGAGGCTTTTCGAGCAATCGTGAAGTACTTAAACAATCGAGCGTCAGTACCTCACCATACCTCAATAAAGAAATGGATTATCGATGCGTATGAGCTGCACAAGGTCACTGTCATCCAACACTTACATCAGGCTACTAGTAGGATCCATATCGCCTTCGACCTATGGACCTCAAATAATCAATTATCGCTTAACGGCATAATTGCGCATTATCTGGATGCGACATTCAAGCCTCAGGCTATCCTGCTTGCTACCGCTGAGCAAACCGAGTCGCATCATGGTGTTGACATTGCTGCGAAGGTGATCAAGGTGATTGAGGACTTTGAGATTGGTGATCGGCTTGGGTGGTTCATGGTTGACAATGCAAGCAACAACGATACCGCTATTGAGTCAATTGCCAGTCACTTTGGCTTGAATGCGCTTGAACGACGCCTGCGATGCGCAGGCCATATTATCAACATAATCGCAAGACATCTCTTATATGGCTTTGACAAGAACCTTTTCCAGGATGAGGTGGAATCGATGGATCTTCAAGATCAGTTAGCTTACTGGCGCCATGCAGGACCGATTGGCCGAGCTCATAACCTTATTACCTGGATATATTCAAGTCCTCAAAGGGTTCATCGGTGGCATTGCAGTAAGTGGTGGTAAAGAAAGATAATCTTGAGGTTGATCAGGATATCTAGATATCCATGGTGTTGCATCCTAATTAGGAAATTTTAGTGCCTGATCAACCTTAGGTATCGAAAATGACGTTTATCTTTGCAACACCATCTCACATCTAGTATCTAGGCCAATCCAACTACCTCAAGAATATCCTCTCTACCGATGAGTTACGCACTTATAAGCCTCGGGACCTTCATAGGAGTAATGACACACGTTGGAATTCAGTTTTCGATGAGCTTAAAACGCTCCTGCAGTTGCGCGCACCTTTTGAGCACTTCATACAATCTGAGCAGCAAAGAATCACTGATTCAGGCGGCTTCAACACCATTCTTGAAGATGTTTTGGATGCTGATGATTGGGCTATCCTAGCTCAGTATGCTAAACTATTAGAACCATGTTGGGCGGCGACAATGGATCTTCAAGGCCATCTTCATAATGGCAAGTCCTCTGGGCTCACTAATGTACTGGGTGATCTTGAATTAATCGTGATTGAGCTTACCACCGCCTATTCACAGTATAAAGACGCTACAGAAACTTCACTTGAAGGTCAGTGGCATTTCGCGACTCAAATCCGGCTTGCTCTTGATAAGGCTGAGACATATTATGCAAAACTTGATGACACTGTTGCCTACCTTGCAGCGGTAGTGCTTCATCCTCAGTACAACTGGCGCTTCGTGGAAGCACGATGGCAAGGCAACAAGAGGTGGTTAAGTGCTGGTAAGGCGAAACTGAAGGCTCTATGGACCAGTACATACAAGCATAAGGAGGTGGTAGTCGAATCGCCTCAAAAGGCAATGGCATATGAGCCGAATATGATGGAGGCATATAGGCTGAAAACTCTTGCTGAGGTCAAAGCAAAAGCTAGGAAAACGCCTACTACATTAGATGAGCTCGATCGCTATCTGGTTCAACCACTGATCACCACTAATGAGCCAATACAGTGGTGGTCAAGTACCGGATGCATTGATTATCCTTATCTAAGTAAAATGGCCTTAGATATGCTATCAATCCCAGCGATGAGTGATGAGCCTGAACGGCTATTCAGTCGATTAGGCATTATAATCAACAAGCATCGCAATCACCTGAAACCTCAGACAATCCAAGCGGCTCAATGCTTGTACTCTTGGGATAAAGCTAAGATCATAGATTTGAAGCAATAGCATTTGAGTACATTTATTGATATCACCACCTTGCATATTTCCTGTTTTAGCTATATCTAGCATAATCTCCCACCTTCAAAAACGCCACAAGTGGATTTAAGGTGGATCGATCCACCAATCTATCCAAATCCATCCAAGGATCCATGTGGTGGCTGGATTGGTGATCTGATCCATCCAATCAGCACACTGATAGAAAGCAGCTCTGATGAACAAGCTCTCGGGCAATTCCGACCGTTATCCCAGTGAAACAGCTAAATTAACCTATGCACACTCTCGCATTTCTGGGGAACCAGCAATCACACTGGGCCGCCTTAGCTATAATTTCCCGACCCTGCAATCACTGATCTCTTAGCTCAATAAACAATATGGGGACCTAAATAAGTATATTAATGCTGAACTAAAGCTGCGCGACCTTCGTCAAGGGAATCGCCCCTTTTAGAAGTTTTTTACAGAATTCAGGACCTTGGCAAGTAAAGCAGGTGCTGCAGAAGGGGCACAGTACATACTCCTAAAGGGCGCTATCAGTCCAGAACTACAGCGCCTAATAATCACCCAACCTGAACCGGAACACCTAACTGATTATGTGAACCTAGTAGCCAGGATTAATGAGTAGTTGCGCTTCATCAACAGCAACTCCCGCTCCGCCCTAAAGCAACCAGCCCAGCCCTGCCGACACCCCGACACCATAGATGTGGATGTCTTAGGCTACGCCCCGGCAGGCTCAGCCAAACGAGAACACCGCCGCTAAGAAGGACTATACTATAAATATGGCTCCGATTAGCACATCTCACCTAATTATAAGGCTTCCCTCCTGAACCACCCTGAAGGCTCCAAACACTCTAGGAGCGTCAATACAGTCTCCTTATGCACCCGTTCACCAGCCTACCGCGACAGCCCCCGCCGCGCTCGCGATTCTCACCTAAACTCCCGATCTAGCTCTGCCTCATCTAGAGGGTCTGACTGGTCAAAAGGACGGTCCCAGAACTAAGTCGCGCTCTGGGACCGTGACCTGTGTCGCTGTTTATGAACCTCACTAAACTAAACTCCTTAAAAGACTAGAAGCACTGAATCACTATTTCAGGAACACTAAAGCAGGGCGCCACTCAGGTGAACGCCCACGGAATAGTGGACTCAGGTGCTATAGGAAAGGGGTTCATAAGCAGCGACTTCGCACTTAGACATAGCCTGAGACAAACAAGACTGAATCAATATATTGACCTGAATGCCTTCAATAGATCCCAAACCATCACTATAAGGGTCACCCACTCAGTAACTCTCGAAATGACTGTCAATAATCACTGCAAAGTAATTACCTTCTACCTGACAACCCTAGGTAAGCACAACCTTATCCTCAGCCAGCCCTGGAACTTTAAACACTGTGTGCAAGTGGATTATAAACGCAATAAGCTATAGTTTATAGCCCTGATATACCACAACCACTTTATAGACAAACAACAACCAGAACCACCTGAACATGATGGCTTCCAAACCACCCCTAAAAGGGGTTCAGCGAAGCCTTCGCCGAACCGCCCTAGCACCCTATCCCAATAGGATAATTGGAAACACAAATTACAGGCAATGCAGTTTATCGCCCGAGCACCCAACCCACCAGATAAGCCCCCTCCTATAGACAACTAAGGTCTAGAGGAGAGCTCCCCCTCTGATACCACAATGGATATCTGCACAATTGGCGCAGCCCCCTTTTACCAGCTCTCAAGGAAACGCGGCGTGGAAATCTTTGCAGTCTCACTAGCTAATATTAAAAAGGCACTCTTAGATAAGAAGCATACTGACCTGAAGGCGAAACTGCCACGTGACTACTGGGACTTCTTGGACTTGTTTTCCTAAAAAAAGGCAGATGAACTCCTAGAATATCGCCTGTATGACCACCAAATCAAACTAATCCCTAGAGCCAAGCCTACCTACGGACCACTTTATGCAATGTCGCACCATGAGCTCCTAGCCCTGCGCAAATACCTGACTGAGAACCTTGCTAAAGGATTCATCTGACCCAGCTCATCACCTATATCCTCCCCAGTAATCTTTATAAAGAAGCCAGGAGGAGGCCTCTGATTCTGTATTAATTACTGAAAACTTAACAAGATCATAGTCAAGAACCATTACCTGATCCCTCTGGTCTAAGAGACACTAAACTATCTTAGTAAAGCAAAATACTTCACTAAGCTAAATATTATCTCAGCTTTCAACCGAATCCGAATCGCACCTGGCCATGAGTACTTAACAGCCTTCCACACTCGTGAAGGCCTCTTTAAATACCTGGTGATGCCCTTCAGCCTTGCAAATACTCCTAGCATGTTCCAATACTATATAAACAATATCCTGCGCCTGTTCTTAGACATTTTCTGTACTGCGTATATTGACGATATCCTCATATACAGCAACAGCTTGAAAGAACACAAGGAGCACGTACAACAGGTGCTAAAAGCACTAGAGGCTGCCAGCCTCCAACTCGATATTGATAAATATGAGTTTCACCAACAGGAAGTGAAATACCTTAGCCTGATACTGACCACTAATAGCATTAAAATAGACCCTGAGAAGGTCTCCGCCATTCTGAACTAGGAGGTACCCCGAAATATTAAGGACATTTATGGGTTCTTAGGCTTTGCAAACTTCTACCGCCACTTCATCAATAATTTCTCGACGCTAGCTGCCCCCCTTACATAGCTCACTCAAAAGGACTCCCCCTTTCTCTAGACAACTACCTACTAGAAGGTGTTTGACCACCTGAAGACAGCTTTTACAACTGCACCTATCTTGCGACACTTCGACCCCTCGCTACCCTATATAGTAGAGGCAGACTCCTCCAACTACTGCTTGGGAGGAGTGCTGTCGCAAGAGGACGATGAAGGAGTCCTTTACCCTGTTGCCTACTTCTCGAGAAGGCTGAGTCCGGCTAAATGCAACTATGAGATTTATGATAAGGAGTTGCTGGCTATCATCCGATGCTTTAAATAATGGCGACCCAAACTAGAGGGAACAGTACACCCTATAAAAGTACTAAGCGACCACAAGAACCTGCAATACTTCTGCACCATAAAGCAACTTAGCCACTGACAGGCTCGCTGGTCAGAGTACCTATTACATTTCAACTTCAAGATCATATACTGACCGGGCACCCAGGGATAAAAGCCGGATGCCCTAACCCGACGCTCGCAAGACCAGCCTGCCTAAGAGGAAGCTCGCCGCCTCCAGTAACAAACGTTACTACAACCTAAGATATTTGACTTTAGCCTAGTAGAAACAAATAGATCAATTGAGCAAATCATTGAAGAAGAGTACCCCAAGGATGAGTTTATTGCTGAAGTCCATTGCCAACTCCGCGATGGCGTATGTAAATCAAAACTGATTACCTTAGCGGAGTGCGAGGTCATTAACGACCGGCTCTATTATAGAGGCCGAATAGTGATTCCTGATGATGATGAACTGAAGATCAAGCTACTCTGATTTATATACAACTCACTAGTTAGGGGCCACCCTAGCCACTCTCGGACGCTTGAACTCCTATCCTATAATTATCACTGGCCTAAGATGTACGAGTCAGTAAGACGCTTTGTCGCCTCCTGCCATATCTGCTCCTGAGCAAAGGCCTGGAGAACTGCCTATACCGGCGTGTTGAAGCCCTTGCCCGTACCTAAACAGTGCTGGCGAGACATTTCAGTCGACTTCGTGGTTGAGCTGCCTGCCTCTAATGGCAACACGAATATCATGGTAGTAGTAGACCGTTTATCTAAGTAATGACACTTCATTGGATGCTCAGAGATCTCAGCACCCGCAGTAGCCTAATTATTCCTCCAACACATATGGAAACTCCATGGTTTGCCTGACACGATTGTATCAGACCGGGGGAGCACATTTATATCACTCTTTTGGAGGCACTTATGCAAACGCCTCTATATTGACACCCGACTATCAACTAACTACTACCCTAAAACAGATGGTCAGACCGAACGCGCTAATGGTGAAATAGAGCAGTACCTCCGCAGCTTTATAAACTACATACAAGATGATTGGGATGACTGGCTGCCCATGGCAGAATTCGCGGCTAACAACAGCCGAAATGAAACGACAGGAGCAACACCATTCCTGGCAAACACTGGCCAACACCCACGGATGGGTTTTGAACCACCATCTGACCACCCACAGTCTCTAGCAGTGAGTGATGTTGACCGCTTTGTAAGCCAGATACAGGACCTGAACCAACACCTCTACAATAAAATGGCCTGGGCCCAAGCTGTCTATGTAGAGAAAGCCGATCGCAACAGACAAATAGGGCCTAACTACCAAGTAGGCGACCTGGTTTGGCTGAACTTGAAGAATATGCGCAGCCACCACCCAACTAAGAAACTGGACTGGAAGAATGCAGGCCCATATGAGATTGAAAGGAAAGTGTCACCTTACACATACAAGTTAAAGCTACCTAGCTCAGTGCGTATATGGCCTGTGGTGAATATATTAAACCTGATGCCAGCTACCAACTACAAACCACTGCCTAGTTAGCAGCAGGAGCCTCCACCCCCAATTGAGGTTAATAGAGAAGACAAATACCTGATTGATTGGATCCTCAACGCCCGAATCCACCGCCGCCAACTACAGTTCCTGGTCAAATGGCGTGGATATGACAACCCAGATGACAACACCTGGGAACCTGAAGAAGCCTTACTCGAGACAGCAGCTCTCGCTGAATATGAAGCACAGAATATATCTTAAACTAAGCTACTTTGACGCAAGCTTAGAAACCGCAGTAACCGGACCTGAACCCGAATAACTCAGCCTAACCTGAACCTGAATAACTGAACCTGACCTGAACTTGAATAACTGAACCTGACCTGAACCCGAATAACTCAGCCTAACCTGAACCTAAATGACTGAACCTGACCTGAACCCGAATAACTCAGCCTGACCTGAACCTGAATAACTGAACCTGACCTGAACCTGAATGACTGAGCCCGACCTGAACCCGGATAACTGAGCCCGACCTGATCCCGAACAACCACACCCGCACACCCGAGCCCGGAACCTCGATATCCCTCCCCAGACTCCTCCTTAGAGGCTTCGCCGGCTAGGAGGGGGGTACTATCACAGGGTCTTCCCCATGACACGTGATAGGCACCATTCTGTTGCCTTACCAGACCGGATGTTGGCTAACACTAGCCAACATAACTCGATGTTAGCCAACATAACTTAATATTGGCTAATATAGCTCAGCTAATATATATCCGATATTGGAGGACTGAGCCTGAATTAGGCAAGGCAGATAAGCCTTACCCTTTCCCTCTGTGTATTTAAGCATGAGTCACTCTTAGATACTCTCTCTCTTGTGCAACGTCTTGACCTTGGTACTACACCTGTACCGCACGATCTAAGTAGACAGACGACGAATCTCATTATTTCACTTCACGTGACACTTGAGCAGATCTCTTCTATCAGTTTCGTGACACTACGTTGCACCTACCATTTTTAACAGCCATGACAACAGAACTGGAAACGATTATCCGTGCTATGCAGGTGCAAATGACCGCCCTGCAAGAAGCTCTGGCGCGACAGAACCAGGTGGTATTTACTCTAAGTGAAGAGATAGCCGCCCTTAAATCACCTCCTGGCTCTCCCCCTGGCACCACCTATACTGCGCCTAATACTGGCGACCTATAACAAACGGATACACCCACCGAGCCTACAAACGGCTCTGGGCCTGCCCTGCAGAAAGAGCTCCTGGTGACCCGAACCCAATTGTCAGAAAGACTCCCAGATATCTCCGAGCTCACTGGCAAACGTAGCCAGCTCGCCGAATGGAAAGCAGCTCTGATGAACAAGCTCTCGGGCAATTCCGACCGTTATCCCAGTGAAACGGCTAAATTAACCTATACACGCTCTCGCATTTCTGGGGAACCAGCAATCACGCTGGGCCGCCTTGGCCATGATTTCCCGACCCTGCAATCACTGATCTCTTGGCTCGACAAACAATATGGGGACCCAAATGAGCGCGTTAATGCTGAACTAAAGCTGCGCGACCTTCGTCAAGGGAATCGCCCCTTTTTTTTACAGAATTCAGGACCTTGGCGAGTAAAGCAGGTGCTGCGGAAGGGGCACAGTACATGCTCCTGAAGGGCGCTATCAGTCCAGAACTACAGCGCCTAATGATCACCCAACCTGAACCGGAACACCTAACTGATTATGTGAACCTGGTAGCCAGGATTGACGAGCAGTTGCGCTTCATCAACAGCAACTCCCGCTCCGCCCCGAAGCAACCAGCCCAGCCCCGCCGACACCCTGACGCCATGGATGTGGATGTCTTAGGCTACGCCCCGGCAGGCTCGGATGAACGAGAACGCCGCCGCCGAGAAGGACTATGCTATAAGTGTGGCTCCGATAAGCACATCTCGCCCAATTGTAAGGCTTCCCTCCCGAACCGCCCTGAAGGCTCCAAACGCTCTAGGAGCGTCAATGCGGTCTCCTCACGCACCCGTTCGCCAGCCCGCCGCGACAGCCCCCGCCGCGCTCGCGATTCTCGCCCGAACTCCCGATCTAGCTCCGCCTCATCTAGAGGGTCCGACCGGTCAAAAGGACGGTCCCAGAACTAAGTCGCGCTCTGGGACCGCGCCCTGTGTCGCTGTTTGTGAACCTCACTGAACTGAACTCCCTGAAGGACTGGAAGCACCGAATCACTATTTCAGGAACACTAAAGCAGGGCGCCACTCAGGTGAACGCCCACGGAATAGTGGACTCGGGTGCTACAGGAAAGGGGTTCATGAGCAGCGACTTCGCGCTTAGACATGGCCTGAGACGAACGAGACTGAATCAATATATTGACCTGAATGCCTTCGATGGATCCCGAACCGTCACTGCGAGGGTCACCCACTCAGTAACTCTCCAGATGACTGTCGATAATCACTGCGAAGTGATTACCTTCTACCTGACAACCCTGGGTAAGCACGACCTTATCCTCGGCCAGCCCTGGAACTTTGAGCACCGCGTGCAAGTGGATTATGAACGCAATAAGCTACAGTTCACAGCCCCGATATGCTGCAACCACTTCATAGACAAACAACAACCAGAACCACCCGAACCTGATGGCTTCCAAACCGCCCCCAAAAGGGGTTCGGCGAAGGCTTCGCCGAACCGCCCTAGCACCCCATCCCGATGGGATGATTGGAAACGCGAATTGTAGGCAATGCAGTTTATCGCCCGAGCACCCGACCCGCCAGATGAGCCCCCTCCTGTGGACGACCAAGGTCTAGAGGAGAGCTCCCCCTCCGATACCACGATGGATATCTGCGCAATTGGCGCAGCCCCCTTTTACCGGCTCTCAAGGAAACGCGGCGTGGAAATCTTTGCAGTCTCACTAGCCGATGTCGAAAAGGCACTCTTAGATAAGAAGCATACTGACCCGAAGGCGAAACTGCCACGTGACTACTGGGACTTCTTGGACTTGTTTTCCCGAAAAAAGGCAGATGAACTCCCGGAACATCGCCTGTATGACCACCGAATCGAACTAATCCCTGGAGCCAAGCCTACCTACGGACCACTTTATGCAATGTCGCACCATGAGCTCCTAGCCCTGCGCAAATACCTGACTGAGAACCTTGCTAAAGGATTCATCCGACCCAGCTCATCGCCTGTGTCCTCCCCAGTAATCTTTGTAAAGAAGCCAGGAGGAGGCCTCCGATTCTGCGTTGATTACCGAAAACTCAACGAGATCACAGTCAAGAACCGTTACCCGATCCCTCTGGTCCAAGAGACACTGAACTGTCTTAGTAAAGCAAAATACTTTACTAAGCTGGATATTATCTCAGCTTTCAACCGAATCCGAATCGCACCTGGCCATGAGTACTTGACGGCCTTCCGCACTCGTGAAGGCCTCTTTGAATACCTGGTGATGCCCTTCGGCCTTGCAAATGCTCCTAGCACGTTCCAACACTATGTAAACGATGTCCTGCGCCCGTTCTTAGACATTTTCTGTACCGCGTATATTGATGATATCCTCATATACAGCAACAGCTTGAAAGAACACAAGGAGCACGTACGACAGGTGCTAAAAGCACTAGAGGCTGCCGGCCTCCAACTCGATATTGATAAATGCGAGTTTCACTAACAGGAAGTGAAATACCTTGGTCTGATACTGACCACCAATGGCATCAAAATGGACCCTGAGAAGGTCTCCGCCATTCTGAACTGGGAGGCACCCCGAAACGTTAAGGACGTTCGTGGGTTCTTAGGCTTTGCAAACTTCTACCGCCGCTTCATCGATAATTTCTCGACGCTAGCTGCCCCCCTTACACAGCTCACTCGAAAGGACTCCCCCTTTCTCTGGACAACCGCCTGCCAGAAGGCGTTCGACCACCTGAAGACAGCTTTTACAACCGCACCTATCTTGCGACACTTCGACCCCTCGCTACCCTGTGTAGTGGAGGCGGACTCCTCCGACTACTGCTCGGGAGGAGTGCTGTCGCAAGAGGACAATGAAGGAGTCCTTCGCCCTGTCGCTTACTTCTCGAGAAGGCTGAGTCCGGCCGAATGCAACTATGAGATTTATGATAAGGAGTTGCTGGCTATCATCCGATGCTTTGAACAATGGCGACCCGAACTGGAGGGAGCAGTACACCCCATAAAAGTACTAAGCGACCACAAGAACCTGCAATATTTCTGCACCACGAAGCAACTTAGCCACCGACAGGCTCGCTGGTCAGAGTACCTATCACGTTTCAACTTCAAGATCACATACCGACCGGGCACCCAGGGACAAAAGCCGGATGCCCTAACCCGACGCTCGCAAGACCAGCCCGCCCAAGAGGAAGCTCGCCGCCTCCGGCAACAAACGTTACTACGACCCGAGATATTTGACTTTAGCCTAGTAGAAACGAACAGATCAATTGAGCAAATCATTGAAGAAGAGTACCCCAAGGACGAGTTTATTGCTGAAGTCCGTCGCCAACTCCGCGATAGCGTACGCAAATCAAAACTGATTACCTTGGCGGAGTGCGAGGTCATCAACGACCGGCTCTATTACAGAGGCCGAATGGTGATTCCCGATGATGATGAACTGAAGATCAAGCTACTCCGATTTGTGCACGACTCACCAGTTGGGGGCCACCCTGGCCGCTCTCGGACGCTTGAACTCCTGTCCCGTAATTATCACTGGCCTAAGATGTACGAGTCAGTAAGACGCTTCGTCGCCTCCTGCCATATCTGCTCCCGAGCAAAGGCCTGGAGAACTGCCTATACCGGCGTGTTGAAGCCCTTGCCCGTACCTGAACGGCGCTGGCGAGACATTTCAGTCGACTTCGTGGTTGAGCTGCCTGCCTCTAACGGCAACACGAACATCATGGTGGTAGTAGACCGCTTGTCTAAGCAACGACACTTCATCGGATGCTCAGAGATCTCAGCACCCGCAGTGGCCCAATTATTCCTCCGCCACGTGTGGAAACTCCATGGTTTGCCTGACACGATTGTATCGGACCGGGGGAGCACATTTGTGTCGCTCTTTTGGAGGCACTTATGCAAACGCCTCCATATTGACGCCCGACTATCAACTGCCTACCACCCTGAAACAGATGGTCAGACCGAACGCGCTAATGGTGAAATGGAGCAGTACCTCCGCAGCTTTGTAAACTACATGCAAGACGATTGGGATGACTGGCTGCCCATGGCAGAATTCGCGGCTAACAACAGCCGAAACGAAACGACAGGAGCAACACCATTCCTGGCAAACACTGGCCAACACCCACGGATGGGTTTTGAACCACCATCTGACCACCCACAGTCCCTAGCAGCGAGTGACGTTGACCGCTTTGTAAGCCGGATGCAGGACCTGAACCAACACCTCTACGATGAAATGGCCTGGGCCCAAGCTGTCTATGCAGAGAAAGCCGATCGCAACAGACAAATAGGGCCTAACTACCAAGTGGGCGACCTGGTTTGGCTGAACTTGAAGAATATGCGCAGCCACCGCCCAACTAAGAAACTGGACTGGAAGAATGCAGGCCCATATGAGATTGAAAGGAAAGTGTCACCTTACGCATACAAGTTAAAGCTACCTAGCTCAGTGCGTATATGGCCTGTGGTGAATATATCAAACCTAATGCCAGCTACCGACTACAAACCGCTGCCTGGTCAGCAGTAGGAGCCTCCACCCCCAATTGAGGTTGATGGAGAAGACGAATACCTGATTGAACGGATCCTCGACGCCCGAATCCACCGCCGCCAACTACAGTTCCTGGTCAAATGGCGTGGATATGACAACCCGGACGACAACACCTGGGAACCTGAAGAAGCCTTACTCGAGACAGCAGCTCTCGCTGAATATGAAGCACAGAATACATCCCAGATTGAGCTGCTACGACGCAAGCTTAGAAACCGCAGCAACCGGACCTGAACCCGGACAACTAAGTCCGACTGCCTGAACCTGAATGACTAAACCTGACCTGAACCCAAATGACTGAACCTGACCTGAACCCGAATGATTGAACCTGACCTGAACCCAAATGACTGAACCTGACCTAAACCTGAATGACTGAACCCGACCTAAACCCGAATGACTGAACCTGACCTGAACCCGAATGACTGAACCTGACCTGAACCCGAATGACTGAACCTGACCTGAACCTGAATGACTGAGCCCGACCTGATCCCGGATAACTGAGCCCGACCTGATCCCGAACAACCACACCCGCACACCCGAGCCCGGAACCTCGATATCCCTCCCCAAACTCCTCCTTAGAGGCTTCGCCGGCTAGGAGGGGGGTACTGTCACGGGGTCTTCCCCATGACACGTGATAGGCACCATTCTGTTGCCTTACCAGACCGGATGTTGGCTAACATTAGCCAACATAACTCGATGTTAGCCAATATAACTTAATATTGGCTAATATAGCTCAGCTAATATATATCCGATATCGGTGGACTGAGCCTGAATTAGGCAAGGTAGACAAGCCTTACCCTTTCCCTCTGTGTATTTAAGCATGAGTCACTCTTAGATACTCCCTCTCTTGTGCAACGTCTTGACCTTGGTACTACACCTGTACCGCACGATCTGAGTAGACAGACGACGAATCTCATTATTTCACTTCACGTGACACTTGAGCAGATCTCTTCTATCGGTTTCGTGACAATACCCTTACAGTGGAACACATCTAACTAAGTATACTATAGCATAATGTTTGAAAATTAAAGGATATAGTAATAGCTATACTAATACAAGATGCCAGGACGGCAGAGTATAATATCATGGCCATCCAGCCAAGGAGACCTTCCACCTCTGCTACCCACCTGAACAGGAGGGCAAGACGGCAAGGGTCTGCTTCTTTGTGAATAAGAGGCTGGACCAGACCAAATGGTAATTTAAAGCACACACTAGGGATATATGCACCTTATATATCAGACAGAGCGAAGAAAGTGGGGATAGAAGCCAGGTTATTTATATATAATGTGTATAAGCCACTGCAATTGTGAGGAACAGAGAGTGAACTAGCGCACGGGAGTTGAGAGTGAATCAGCGCACGGGGCAGCTGCGCTTAGGCCGCGAGTCACATGCTCTATGGGACTGTAGTATTTAAGCTACGCACAGCATTCCTTTTAGTTTACTTCCTCAGTCGTCAGTCTTGACACGAATCCAAACCTATTGCTCTCCATCTTGATATCACGCTTACATCCACCCCTTACAGCAATTCTCAGAAGGACGCAAGAGCGCGCTTCCAAAAAACCCCAACGGTAAGAGGATGAGACGCCTACGCGGCCCCCGCGCACCTGTGTATTTAAGGCAGCTCGAGGACATACGTTCAAGAGCTAGCGGATATTCTTGAATCCTACGATCTATCTCACACTCCTATAACCAATTCCTTACACAGGAAGTCTGCCAGGAGAACAGTGTGGAAGAGCAGATAGCGCTAGGCGACTTCAACCTCCACCACCTAGTATGGGGTGGAGAAGGGGTAGACAAATATGAGGAAGCAGAGGAGCTGCTGGACATTATACAGAGCATAGGTATGATGAGCACACTCCGCCAAGGAGCGATCACATACGAAGAGGGAGAAAAGAGAACAATAATCAACCTCTGCTAGATATCCACAGGATTAGTAGATCAGATAATCCAGTGTGAAGTAGACAGAGATATAAAGTATGACTCTAATCACCTACTGATAAGTATAATTATAGACCTGAAAGTCCAACACGGAGAGAGGAAACCTATAAGGCGATAGAAACATCTCAAGGAAGAGAGGTTTTGGAAGGCGCTTGCACAGACGCTACCTCAGGTAAAGTAGCTAAGAACTAAGAGGGCAATGGATTGATACACCAAGGAGATTGCAAGCATAATTGACGGGGCGGCAAATGAAGTCCTCCCTAACACACGGCCCTTACCATAGGCAAAAGAGGGATAGAATATGGAATATAAACAAGTACTAACTGAATTAAAATGACTTAAGTGATTCTATAGTATGGACCATACAGCGGAGTCATGGGAAACGTACAAAGCTGCACGGAACCTGAAGACTAAGATGGTCAAGAAGGCTCTAAAGGCAGCACACAGAGACAGGGTAGAGATGGCAGCAGCTACTCCTAACTCTCTTTAGAAGGTAGTAAAGTGGGCGAGGACAAGGGAGAACTAACCTCTAAGTGTTACATCAGCGATTTGATATCCTAATATAGGATAGGAGGCATAGATTTTCTGAGAAGTCTTCTTCCCAGCGCCTCTGAGGGGAGATCTCGATGACATCCAGAATGCATAATATGACCAGCAGATAAACCTACCAGATATCACGGAGAAGGAGGTCCTAGAGGCCGTAATGGCCACCGCCCTGCTAAAAGCGGCAGGCCCGGACAGGATAACAAATAAGGCGCTGAAGGCAGGAGCTGAGCTACTAGTAAAACACCTCGCCAATATCTTGAACCAGAGCCTCAGACTAGGCTACTGCCTGGAATACTTCAGGATATCCACCATAGTAGTGCTCAGAAAGCCAGGCAAAGATAACCCACTTCTAGCTAATACAAGAGGAGCGCAGAAGAAGAGCCAATCATCAACTCGCCGAGATCTGTCAGCATTTAAGCGCTCTGTACCATGATTTAACCCTATAAACTAGAAAGAAGGACAGACACCAGCTGAAGCCTTATCAACTAGTACGCAGGTTACTATATCTATGGCTCCGCACATGCTATCTACAAAAAATTCTGTAATAACATCTATGTCTATATCAATCCCAGTAACAGCTGGGCCAGTGTCAACTCCGCTTTCTTTGCCAACTGCTTCTATTCATTCTTCACCAATTTCCGTCACAGTATCTGTTACTGAAGCCCTATTATCACTACCGCCATAACTGCTATAACTACTACAACCACCACAACAATAATCTTTATGGCAGCCTCTATCTTTAGAGGAGTTCTTAGCAGATATTGAATGCCGTTAACATCAACCAGTTCTAGATGGCTTACACAATATGTCCGCAGTCTTTAGTCATTTATATAAGACCAGATAGGAAGACGCTCCACCTAAGTTAGTTGAGGCACGGCATATGGCACTAAGTACCTATGGAATCTATGCTGATTGCACCTCAACTATGGCGTGGAACTTTCATTTTGGAGACAAAGATGCCTTCTATGCTGAAAGATTTGCACAAGTTCAGGCTTGAAGATCACTGCCTATAGTGCAAAGTACACCAGTATTGCGGTCTAAGCGCGCTGCAGCATATAAAGCATCAGACGCGTGGTCATCGCTTAGCCTAAATAAAGGATAATGCTATAGATAGTATATAGAAACCTTTATTAACTATATAAGTTTGTTATCTCTTAAATAATTAATAAAATAGGTGGCACTGCACTAAGCCGTTTACAGCGATTTAAATTACAGTACAGCTAGCAGGGGGGACAAATCTCAAAGGGGGGACAAATCAGGGTGGTCAACGATAAGACGATACAAACGATACGATTATCGGTTTTTTATCGGTATTTTATGTTATTCATCGTTTATTATCGTTTAATTGTATTTTTATTCCTTTTCGATCAGAATTCCGCTCCGATGCCAACTTTTCATACATTCTGTATGCTCAAGGCTTGAAACACCAAGCTGCATTCTCTCCCATGACATTGTACGACGGCCTCCTGAAAATACTCGCTCTGGCTCATCGCTCATAGCTGGAATTGACAAAATATTAATCGCAAATGCTGATAATCGTGGCCAGCGCTTTCTTTGTGAACCTTCACACCACCTCTGAAGAGGTGTAGTTTGAACATCATGAGGTGCTTCAGCACAATAGTCTTCGTACTCATCTTGACTTGCTAGACGAGTAATACATTCATTAAACTCATTAACAATTCGATCAAACTCATCTAGCTCTTTCAGAGGCTGAATATCTGGTGTTTCGTACAACACTGTTGTTAGTAAACTTCCTGAATCTCTATACTGAATCCATAGCTCTTTGACTTTTGGAAGAATAACTTTTTGGTAGTCTCTTTTCCACCATATTTTTGCATACTTCGTACGACGATTCGGATGAAGGATTAATGCAGCAGCATAAAAAGGAGAGCTATCTGTTTTGCGGTAATACTCTTCAAACTTCCGAAAAGCGTGTTGAATTCGAACGCTTAGATCTTTTTATGTACGATAATGCTGAAGTGACTTTTCCATATGTTTACCAAGCACGTCCATTGTAAAGAGAAGCTGATCAAGTGTAACACGATCACCTTGAGTCTCTAGTGTCGCTCGATAGAATCGTTGTAAGAAAGAGTTTATCATACGAAGAGCTGTCCAGTCTTGTGGCGAAAGATGATCTTTTTCAAGCAATGCAAAATTGGCTTTTACATACTCATCAATAGCTGATTTTTTATTAAGTGCAGTACTTAATATCTGATACCAGCTATTCCATCGTGTTGAATTATCTAGTGGTATTCGTTATTGTGCAAAGGACACAAATTCTTTCGTACAATTTGCTGAAGATCGAGAGTGGACAATAATATTGTGAAGCTTTCCAAGAATGCCTATCGTACGAAAGACCTCTTCTCTTTCTACTTGAGATTGTTTATCTAACTCAGTCTCAAGTGTATTTTCTTTGTCGTACGACTCAATCTGTTCAAGCTGAGTCTGAGTAAAAAGAAAGGCTTGAACAATAAGATTGATTGTATGGCCCTGACAGCGAATTCGTTGATGTAAAGGATCCCAGGTAATATCTTGATCTGATAGATGCTGAGAGATCGTACGACAAAGGGTATCATTTATTGTTGAATTATCCGCCACAAGTACTCCTAGCTTTTGTAGAATACTATAGTCTTGAAGAACAGGAAGAAGAACATTCCACTGCTCTTCTCCACTATGGTTAGCTACCGTACGAAGAGCTAAAAGAGCTTTTATTCGTTTTTCTTGTGAATCAACGAAATGAGCACATATAGCTAATAATAGATGATTATTTGGAGAGGTCCAGATATCAACAGAAAGATGGATATCTGTCAAAGCTGATTGGACCTTTTTTCGTACGATATCCTTCTATTGTTGAAATGAATTTTGGATCAACTTACTTACAGCTGAGTGAGCTGTTGTAATATAGTTGACTGATTCAGAGTTCAGCGCTTGACAGAAGGTATGAAACTCTGGCGACTCAACAACTCGAAATGAGAGGTTTCATACGACAATAAGTTTAATAAGAGCTTGATCAAGTACTTGCTTATTCAAGACACTTCTTAAAACTAGTGAATTTAGCTCAGTTGGTTGATTCTGAAGCTCTGCTTGTTTCCAAAGTTCTTGAAGCTGGCTGGCTGCTGTTGCTTTCGTACGAGGAAGAGGCCTATCAGATTCAATCTGATGTTTTGAATAAAGATGATCGAATATTGGTCGTTGATGCTGCAGTATATATACAAAGAGAGCAGTAGTATAGCTTTCGATTTTGATTATCTCGTGCAGGCTCATCGCTGGATGGTGTACGACAGTATTGATGAATACTAGACGTGTTTTTACGACTGGTTTGAGTGCTTGATGCTTCAAATGACTCAAATGAATCAAGAGAGATTAAAGAATCTTCTTCAGTAGCCATAATAAGAAGAAAAGTAGCTGTCGTACGAGGTAGAATGAATTTTGATGAGGAAAAGTGGTCTGTGTGATACGGTTTATTATAAAAAATCCGATAATCGCGATATTATTCAGCATAAAATAATCGTAAAATACGATAATTTATTGTTTACGAAACGATAATTTTATTTTTGACCACCCTGGGACAAATCCCAAAGGGGGGACAAATCCCAGAATCGGGGGGACAAATCTCAGCAGCCTTCCTTCCTGCCTTTAAGCGAACATTTATTCAGGCATTAAGACGAGATAATGTACGAGCTGGATTTTAGCGTGCTGTATTACTGCCATTTAATCCAGATGCTGTATTATCTAAGCTAGATACTCATCTGAGAACGCCTACGCCGCCACCAATCCAGCAGCTAGAATGGCAAGTGTGAGATATCGAGCTGCTGCTATTGATGGGGGCTGATTAGGCTTATCCAAGTTGTCCTCACCATGATTTAGAGCAAATGCTGATTCAATTGTTCCTTGTAATGCATCCTGTAACTTAATCATGGCCTCTTGAATCAATTCCTCGTCTTGATTATATTCATTTGAATATAAGGCTTGAGATATCTAGTCTTCTGCGCTTGCTGGTTCTTTGATATCTTCATTCTCTATAAGATATGCATTCATATTGATGAATAAGATCTTATCAAGTCGATCAAAGCCCAGTCAGGCCCGGAATCTTGTGTCACCGGGAGCATCTCTGGACTCTGTTTTGGGATACCCTTCTTCGGACAAAGAAGTTTTGGTGAGCAGAGAGGCCCGGTACTGGAGCTCTACCCTTCAAGAGAGATTGGAAACAGAAGTTAAGGATTTTTTTCTTGTATATAGGCCCAAATTCATGCGTACGGAATCGAAGCTAGTTTTAATTATCTCTATGTGTTTGGCTGTCTAAAATCAGACCTAATTGGCTTTATATGAACTCTTAACGAGTCGTGTAGAACCCTAGATTCACCTGAAATATCCCGTGACGCAGTTCGACTGAATGCTAGCAAAGGTATAGTACACCGCAATGACCATCGTTCGAACGTAGACTGCACGTACTTAGCTAGAACACTAAGTAAATTCAAAACACATTCAGACTTGTTAAGTAGACTAGCTTTGACTGAAAATCATGTCAAACGCTTGATTAGTTCACTGGAATTAATTTACAGGGACTACGAAAAGACATTGATGAATTTAGGTTAGAGTTGCCAGATGGAACCGTTCCAAAGACATTGGCAAACAGCAAAAGTTACGAAGAAACAGAGGAAGTGTAATTAGCGACTACGAAGAATTCTCCTCTCTTGTCACATTGAAGCTGGCATGAAATTCTTGATCATAATAGGCCAAAAGATTCCCCTCATACTCCTGAGATGTCTCAAAGGCTGCGTCCAGAACCCGCTCCTCTGCCGCGTGTAAGATATCTGCTTGGGCAGTCACCTTCAATCTTTTGTTACCGTTTACAGTGAGATATCTGTCTTTTAACCCATACTTTAGATTGAGTGCCAAATGACTCCTGTTTCGAGGGGATGCCTTTACCTGAAAGCCGTGTGGCGGCACGAAACTGAAAATCCTAAACTCCTCCCTTTGATTTTGGGGAGAGTTTTCTATGTAATCCATGACGGTTCCTAGAGAAATATTCTGTATCTTGCAAGGCAGAGAATCTCCCTCTTGAATTTGACGAATTGTAGCCTGGTTTGTGTTTTGTTCGACGAAAAGTGTAGGGCTACCAATGTCTGAGCCTTGCAGCGCTTTTAGCTTTGGATCTAGCTTTTGATTGAGCTTTGTTTTGTTTTCTTCCCGCACAACGGGTATTACGCCCTGTTGCATTTGTTGCATATGCTCGTCGGCTAAGAAATAGTGGAGCTCCTTGGACTTAGCGCTATGGTGCTCATTGCCTGAGACTGATAGATGGTTGGTTGGGTTCGTACTCGTTTTTATGTCCAAATCGCGCTTTGGACCAAAGAATGCAAGCAAAATATCTCGCGTAAAGGCGAAGGGTGTCATGAATCTGTCTGGTTTTGTATCGTACACTCTCGTGTAAATCTTATCGAAGAATAGATGCGGTTTGACATCGTTATAGTGGATTTCTAGAGGCCGGCCACATTTATCTTTGATTTTATTGAAATACCTAAGCTCCACAGCCGTGGTAACAAGTGGTATGCTTGTAATTTGTTCCTTAATCCCTTCTGGGCGTAGAAGCTCATAACAAAGCTCTCGCTGGCCTCGTACCGAGTGCTCATCAACCACGTAATAGTCGGAAGGACAAATTAGGCGTCCACAATGGTCAATCATACTTATTGATGCCTCTTCCTGATCATCGTACTTCTTCCGCATATTTTCGTACCCGTTCTGTACGGCGAGCGAATGTAGATGCACCCACCACAGCTCATGTAGTCCATAATTCCCTCGGAGCTTTGATCTTTTGTAGTTCATACGCGGGGGTATGCCTCGCATCCCAGGAAAGTGCCGAAGAACCAGAAGCCATAAAACACGATACGAGATCCAAGAAGACTTTTGATCAGAAGGAGTGTGGTTATAGCTTTTAAATTCACTCGTCTGAATCGTACAGTCCTGCTTGCCGTTGTGAAGTTCTCGGAAAGATTTGGCGATGTTTTGGGTGTTGCCTATTGGAAGTATCTCTTCTAGGCTCTTACTTCCTAGTTCCAGATATTTAGTGTTTTCGATGAACATTGAAATTGACTGGATTATATTATTCAAAGAACATAAACGATCTCTTATCTTTGAACGACGGTCTTTATCCTTAATCGCAGGAAATAATCTGTTTGAGGCCATTCCGTAGTCCACGAACGCTCGATCTTCTAAAGATAATCCAGGACAACGCCCTTCCAACTCGGTCACAGTTTTTGGATCTAGTAATGACCAATCATGAGGATCAGGTCCCATGATCCAAGTCCATAGCAGTCTAATCCATTGTAGGCAACGAGTTAGTTCCTATAGCTGTTAACAATAGTAAATGCAGAAACCAATGGGGCAAACTACTTCAGGCATATGTAAGTTTGCGATCCTGGCAAATGTACCTATCATAATTGTATGCCATAGTCCTTTGAACGGTACAAGATCATCTAATATCTTCAAAAACTCCCACGGTAAGCCCTGAAGACGATTGATAAGATTTTCTGGGCTTTTAGAGCCGTCAATTTTTGATTTACTGTTGAGCAAGTCAAGTATTTCTCTTCTGCGAGCACTGTCTTGGCGATACAACCAGTACTGTCTGAATATCTCACCATTTGATGTTCTTTGGAGAGAAGAGTCCATCATTGCCACTGAATCTTCCTCGGTTCCCACTCAACCACTACAAGTAAGAATTCTCGACCAACTTAATTTAGTAACAAGCCGCTGATAAGGCGTTCTGCACTAAAAATATAACTTTGGATTCCTCTATATATACTTAACCTACATACACGTTTGGTCGCTTCAGTAAAGCCATGGCAAAAAGAAACACCAAGTTTCATGGGTCTTTTCCAGAGCGAAATGACGTTATCGGGATCAGGCAAGGCCACCGGGATACAAAGTTCCACGGAGCTTCACCGTTTTTAAATACGCTCCAATCGATACAGGAATACCCGATAGATGCACATAGTGGGGATCAGTTAACTCATCCAGTGCCTATTAACATAGCTCCTCAGTTATCAGCACACAGTGTGGGCAATACGACGACTCTAACAACTCTAACTAGCCTCTCTAGGGTAGAAGAGTCCTTACCAAAGATCTTGGCCACTCAAGAAACCAAACTCGGATATGAGCAAGCTGGATATAAAGATATCATTGATCTTGGACCGAAATACGGCCTTGTAGCTCGACAAACGCTCAAGAAAGCCAACGAAAGGGTGATAGGAATACTGAGGAATGAAAGAAGCGAATTCATTGTGAATATAATATGGAGCGAACTTGAACACGTCAAGCCATTGATATTTTATGAATTTATGCACGTAAGCTTGCGAGCCATGAGCATATACCATCGGCCCTTTAAAGATCGTGAGCTCGCAATAATATTGAACAGCATTGTGCAGGGCCTCATTTTTATACACGAGCGGCTTGGGATCAGCTGCTACAACATAGACTGTGGGAATATCCTACTCCAGTTGCTCTTTCGCGGAACCATAGTTGATGACATCAAAATCAAAATTGGTAGGTACTTCGGCTTTACTGTTGTTATTATTAGAAAGCTAAGATCTGCAGCGAACGTAGGAATGGACGAAAGGTCTCTTTCATACTATGAACGAAAAGATATACAGAGTCTAGGTCTGGTAATGACTGAGCTAATGGAGCCAGAGACTTACAATCTGAACCCTTTATGCGCCAAATTAGAGCATCGTAATGTTTGGAATTCATGTACTACAAATTTTTTTGATGCCACTCAAGCCGAGAGCTTGCGCACTTTGGAACAAGTGAGAGGAAGGAATGTCTATTCAAGATTATACACTAACTTTTGCAAAAAGCACCGATTTTTAGAGCACCTAGATAGTTCTACTGTTTTTAGCATATCTGCTCTATCCGGAATGGTAAAAGCAATGAAATCCTACGACCCGTAGTACTACGGCTTGTAGTACTACCTGTACTGCTACGGCTTGTAGTACTACCTGTACTGCTACGGCTTGTAGTACTACCTGTACTGCTACGGCTTGTAGT
>NW_015622223.1:0-14710 GCF_000836295.1 Verruconis gallopava | reverse complement strand
GCTACGGCTTGTAGTACTACCTGTACTGCTACGGCTTGTAGTACTACCTGTACTGCTACGGCTTGTAGTACTACCTGTACTGCTACGGCTTGTAGCACTACCTGTACTGCTACGGCTTGTAGTACAGTTGCTCGGCGGGCCTAGCCCTACTGCTAGCTGCTTGATGAAGATTTGCCTGGAAAGATGGTGGGGATGCACAAGCGCTAAAATTGGCTCTAGTGGAGTTATGGTACATCGGTAATAGAATTGTCATTTGACAACGGAAGCAATTGGTCTTTGAATAGCTTATATAAAGTCCCTATTGAGTGGGACAAAGGTGAAGAGCACGCGCAGCCAACTCAAAAAGGCTGGTTTTTGCTGCAAATGGCACCAGTTGACCCGGAAGAGGTACCAGCCGCCAAAATGTAGCCTTGACCGTCCATATCGGCGCTCGATCCGAGCGTATGAGATACTGGGATTAAAACGCCGCTCAAGAACAGCTTGTGAACATTGTAATAACGAGTGATGTAACCAATGTACAATATTCTTCGCACACCATATGATTCGCAGAGACTGCATATGCAACTCAGGCGCGTACAATGGAGATACGGCTTGCTTAGATCTCAGGTCACGAGGGAATCTCAGAGAAACATATACGCAAGCCAAGTGATACTAAAACGCACCCTCAGGAGAATCTATCAACCCAAATACCTACAGAGATCATTTATGGTTGAAAAGCTACTGAGAGAGGTTTGGTAAGACCCAGAATCATCCCGGTTGGGGCTATGCCAGACTTTCTAATGCTAGTAAGATGACATGTGTCCTCCTAAGATAGAACGTCTAACCTGTACATTTGCCTTAGCATAACCATTGCCAAGTCCCTCCTCTATAACTCTCCTATAAGAGTATAGCGCTTGAGTAGATTGGATGTCATGAGAGGCTCTATCAGTTGTGGGCGTGCGCTGATTGCCAGACAACACCAGATAGATGAGGATTTGGTACTCCCTCCTTTTTGACATTGCGCTCTGTTTAGCCTCAGATAAGAGCAAGCCCCAGACTGAGTTCACCAGGTGGCACCACGAGGAGGTGACAGATGCGACTTTGCCACCCTGTTGCACATTAAGCACATAAATAGACATTACTTTTAATTCTTTCCTTGCTTAGCTTCGGATATAATTTTTCTTTTTTATTGCTTCACAATGACTATGACACTATATGTTTTCACCTTATTTGACAATTGGGCTTATGGGGTTGGAATCCTCGGCAATTTTGTTGATAAATTTAGGAAATAGTCTATTTTTGACTCCCGGTTAGAGAATAAATAGCCATGATGATATAATAAAAGGCAAATTCTTTATAAAGCATGGCATTATGTATAGAGAGTTGAATTCTACAGCAAATGTTCACTCTCGGAGATGCGCCGCTCTATTATAGATTTGATTCAGTCGCGAAAATCGGCAGTGAAGAAGTCGATCAAACATGCTACTAAAGCAAAGGTACGTTGATAAATCCTTTCAATAGCTCAAAGCTAACTTGCATGCTCCCAATAGATTGAGCCACCGAATGCAAAATACATAGAGTCTATTCTTCTAGCAACACACGCTAGTAAGCAAGGGGTAATTGATGTGAACAAGCTGCTGCAGAAACGCCTGTGTCGGCCAGAGTGGATGACCGTGTTCAAATCGCTTATTATAATTCATTTAATGATTAGGGAAGGTGAGCCTGACGTGGTGATGCCGTATCTCTCACACAACCTACTAGAAAACATTGTTTTTGAAGAAGGTATGAAAAGTTCTCAAACAGTTCAATACATATGGCAGCTCCCAAAATTGGAATCGCACACTGAACAAAATCGCTGATCAAGACTGCGTGTGGTGTAGGAAAAGCACAAGGTCGCAATATCAATACCTATAGCGAATATCTTATTCAGCGGGTAACCTCATATTCGCTAACAAATTTTGATTTCATACGAGCAAACTCATCGCATGTAAGAAGTCTCGGTGTAGATGGCGGCTTGATAAGTGGAATTGAAAATCTACAGGAGTTGCTGAAAGCTCTTTTGAGATGCAACGTGGGTTTCTACTGGTGAACTTCGTGTAAAAGACCTAATACGATTATCAGTTTTTCACCTTTGAATCTGAGAACGCTATATCTCTTGCGGCATTCAGGCTTCTGGTTCTAGACTTATTGTCATTATTCAGAGCCGTGAGTGAAGGCATGGCAAACATATTGCGTAGGTATAATCCAACCCATCAAGCAAATAATTCTAATATCTCTAGACAATTTTCTTCAGATGTCCAAAGAAGACGCTTATAAAGCTGTTCAGACTTATCGCGTGTTCGTGGAACAAGTTGAATCAATAGAAACATATTTTTCCAGCACCCAAGAACAGTTAAGCTCAATAGGTGTTGAAATACCTATAATCAAGAAAACATCGACCATTCTGGTCGACCAGTTAAAAAACTATGTTATGGATCCTGAATTTCAAACAGTCGAACAT
This sequence comes from Verruconis gallopava, assembly GCF_000836295.1. Taxonomy (NCBI): domain Eukaryota; kingdom Fungi; phylum Ascomycota; class Dothideomycetes; order Venturiales; family Sympoventuriaceae; genus Verruconis; species Verruconis gallopava. Next base: position 12,231 of record NW_015622223.1, on the reverse strand, counting down.
CAGTACTCGTGTGCGAGAGATGGGACCAAAGTGTCCAGCGAGCTAATTCAGTCTGACACCGAACCAAGCCGCGATTGTGACTCGGATCCCGAGCCCAATGCCCCTAGAGAAGCTCCGGATTGGCAGCCTTGATCTTTTCGAGCCCCTTGAGCACGACCTGTACGCCCTTACAATGATGAAAGATAGCTCATTCCAGATGCTTTGTTCCCCGTAGCATCGGAACCAGGGTAAAGTTCCGACTAGGATTAGTCGCTTGTAAGGATGTTTGCATTTGAAATAATTCAAAATTTGTTTTTTTATCTGTATTTTGTTGTTGAATCGAATATAACTGCTGCATAACAGAAGATGATTGCTACATACGGACCAAATGTGCCGCAAAAATTGCCAATGCGGATGGGTGCGTTGGGCTCGATGCTGAATTTTGTGATGCACCAAGAACATTTGACAGACTTATTGGCTTATACGCAACAGTTGATGTTTGCAATTCTGGGCTGGAGGCATTTGCTGTTGGTTGAAAGATTCTTCTCTTGGTGGTATTTTGGAAGCCCATCGTTCAGGTGTGCATGTAACACAGTGGTTGTTTTCCGCAGCCACGAAAAACAAGAATCCTTCCAGCTCTTTTCTTTAAGTAAAATTCCGATCCCGGATAGCTGTGATATATTAATGAAAGGCATCGAGACAGATGTAGAGTAATTGCAAATACCTAGGGGTCATCATGGACGCCAAATTGTAATGGAGGGAACAGATAGCAGAAATCCAATAGAATACAGCTAAGACAATGAACGCGATTAGAAGTCCACATGGGGAATCAACCCCGCAAGCATGCGGAAAGATCTACCGGGGGGGCGTGATCCCCCAGATGATACTGTATGACAGCATGAGCTTATTCCGAGCTAAGCAAAGCTAAGCTGAGCTTTGTGTCAGCATGCTGGAATTACTGTAGCCCATGCCTTACTGCCTGATATGCCTCATCGCGGTGATCGGTGATCGTATTGTACTGCGTACCCCAGTACAGTGAACACTGGGGGAAGACACGTACAACATCCAAAAAGAAGGACCAAGGAGGAGCAAATGCTGCTATCCGCCTCCTAGAAACATACCAGAAGCTAGTCCAAAGCCAGCAGTCTAAGGGCAAAACAAAGACAACCAGCATCGATAGGAGCCTGTTTGAAGAGCTTATCAACTAAGTTAAATCTTATACTACAAAACACACACACAACTCCGATGTTGGTAATTATACCAACCAACATCAAACAGAGAAGGACGGTGCCGCAGCCTCATATACGTCAACAAACGACTTGCACCTCTGGCACATCAACAACTCCGGTGCAACAACCTTGATATAAATGGAATACAAGTTAGCACGCCAGCAGGGCCAGTCATGATCTTCTCAGCCTACATTCCGCCTATTGGGAGCACCCGCGAAGTAGCAGAGGCTGAAATGCAAGCCGTCCTAGAGGCCATCAATAGCACCATTGCAAAGAACTCTCCCACCCCAGAAGATACTTATAAGCTAATAATAGGTGGAGACTTCAATCGGCAAGATCCACTATGGGGAGGTGACAACATCCAGCCATATAGAGTAGGAGAAGCAGCCAGCCTCCTCAGTTTCATGGAGGAACAGAGCCTATACCACCAACTACAACGAGGCGAACCAACTTGCTGGACTATGACTCGGCTAGGGAGTAGAACCACACTTGACCTGACTCTAAGTAATATATACCATAAAAACTACAGATCCAACCATCACAGCATTGTTTCAGAATGGAATTTCCCTGTTCCACAGAGAGAGGAAAAACCACCACGCTGTATATACGAGCAGACAGACTGAGACAGCGTTGGCAACCTAATAATGCGACGCCTATATTCCAAGCGTTGGTTCACCCCAGATCTGAAAGAGAAGCAACGACAGTGCAATAAAACACGGCGAAAGTGGCAAACATCCACAGCCAGACTAAGCCGCGAGCACCATGTCACCCAAGAACTGTTTGTATTAATGCAAGGTCGCAGGAAGGAATGGGTGAAGGCCACTGAATGAGCTATATCCATACATTGGAAAGACTTCCTCGACCGAGCTGTAGACGGGAACCTTCTATAGAAGGCTGCAAAATATGCTGAACAAGGTATTAAATATGCAAACACTCCACTACTGTGTGATGGAGAGCAGCAAGCGATAGAAAGTGAGGATAAGGCCAAGCTCTTCATAGAATCATTCTTCCCACCTACACCTACATCAACACTGTCCTTTAACAATGAAGACATAGCGGAGGTTGGACTGCCCTGGGAACCAATCACCGAGGACGAGATCCATGCCGCGTTGGTCACAACAAAGGATCTATCCGCCCCAGGAGATGATAGGCTACCATATGTCGTGTGGAAGAAGACCTGGAAATATATATCACTTATTATTACTACCCTATTTGAAGCAGCACTTCGCCTCAGACACCACCTAAGGTCATAGAGAACGGCAACCATTGCAGTCCTGCGCAAGTCAGGAAAGCCAGACTATACGCAACCTAGCGCGTACAGGCCCATCTCTCTACTCAACATATTAGGCAAACTCCTAGAAGCAACAGTCGTGAGAAGAATGTCATACTATGTAGAGTGCTACAGCCTTCTCCCAAGTACAGAGTTTGGAGGTAGGCCTGGACAATCCACTGAACAGGCACTCCTTATCCTAGTTGACGCAATATGGAAAGCATGGAGACAGAACAAAGTAGTGACACTGTTAGCCCTTCACATTAAAGGCGCCTTCAACAGCGTCAATCGCCTAGTCATGAACCAAATACTCTGTATAATAGAGATACCAGCAGTAGCACGACAGTAGATAAACAGCTTTATGAAAGACAGATGGGCAAGCATCAGATTTGACGGCTACTGCTCAGACACGAACTTCCTAGCCTACCTAGGATTACCACAGGGCTCCCCAATCTCACCTATTCTATACACAATCTACAACCAGAAGCTAGTAGACCAAACTGTAGATGATGCAGGTGGTGTATTGGCATTTCTTGATGATTACTTCCACTAGCACTACAGACCCAGCGCTGAAGAAAATACCCAAAAGTTCTAAGTAGAAGGTTTTCCTAGGATCAATAAATAGGCCGATCAGACTGGGTCAACCTTTAAAGTCAGGAAAACAGAGTTGATACACTTCACTCGTTCCTGAAACAAGCAAATAACTAGTCCAATCATCATGAACGGCCAGGAGATCTCCCCCTCTAGCAATGTCAAGCTCCTAGAAGTAATCTTTAACCCAGAGCTCAGATAGTGAGCCCATACACAGAGGGTATCCAAGCGAGCAACCAACATGTGTATAGGCATAAGCCGACTTCATCACCTAAGACTAAAACAAGTGCGGCAGCTATACCAGGCATGCGTGTTACCTAAGCTCGACTACGCCTCAATAGTGTGGTATAGACAAGGAAGAGTATGGCAGACGACAGTGCTCTGGAAGATCTAATGCATAGCAGTGATCAAAGCCATCTCAGCGTTCTGTACAGTTTCCACTGACGCGCTCAAGATCAAATCAAGCCTTCTCCCAATACACCTTAAGCTCAGATAAAGGGCCCTAAATATTCTAGGCAAACTTAAGATACTGCCCACTAACCACCCAATCTGGCCGCTTGTCCATCCAACCACGCCAGCCCCAACCTATAGTATAATGTGAAGCCTATTTATACTTACAATAGCAACAGCGACAGAGAACAGGCTGTTTAAGAAACTTGAAATTATTTACCTAGCACCACTCCCTCTATAGTGATGAACACCCTTCACAACAATAAAAACAATATATAGCAGAGAAGAAGCCAAAATGACGACCAAGTCGCTGGTCTTAGCTGACTCTGATTCAGTAATATTCACAGATGGCTCAGGAAAAGAAGGGGAACTTGGCACAGCAGTAATTACACTAGGATCTAAGCAAAATATTAGGCATAAGATTTATGTTAGTGTAGGCCCGAATACCAGCTAGAATATTTTTGCTGCTGAACTGATTGTAATATTCTTCGTATTACATATGATCTATAGGGACTACATTTAGAATACTGCTACATAGAAGCAAGCATAAAACCATTATACTATCTAAAGCAACTCTAGGGTGGCACTACAAACAATAGCTAACCTATAGGCGCAGATGGCGTAGCATATCACTCAAAAGATTAATATAGAAGCTGAGCGCCTTAGCAAGGGATACAGCATCAACATACACCTTGCCTGGATCCCAGGGCATGAGGGCATCCAGGGAACTGAGCTCGCGGACCAGGAAGCCAAGGATGCTGTGGAAAGGCTACTAGAACACCACTTCGCCCCACTACTTTCCTCATAGAAGAAGCTGGTTAAAGATCTGATACAACAGCAATAGAGAGAAGAATGGAAAGGCTCGCCAAAGGGCGAACATCTCCGCAAAATTGACCCTTCCTTACCAGGGAAACATGTGCGCAAGCTCTATGACACAAAAACGCGCCCTCAAGCAAACCTACTAGCTCAACTACATACAGGCCACTCATAGCTAAGGAGCTATAGGAAAAGGTTTGGCAAAACCCAGGATGATAGGTGCGAATGTGGAGTGAGAGAGACACTGGCACATGAACATATTCTGAAGCTCTCCTAGAGCACCCATGACCTGGACAGTATTCCGTTACTTCTATAAGTCTTCATTTGAGTCGCTTGAGGTGCCGAAGTCTTTCATCTCGTCCGTTTCAAATGCGTTATAACGGAGGAACGCTTGAACAGTAAGGTTGATACCGTGTCCTTGATATCGGATACGTTGGTGGATGTGATTCCATGAAATTTACTCTTTTTCCTCAAAATGATTAGTTCGGGATGGATTTTAAATATTTGTGAGATATCTCTAGCCAACATATAAATATTGAAATTTATAGCCAATCAAAGACGACGTTTCTTACTCGGAGTATCATCACCTATGAATTTCCTCTTTCTGTAGTCGCTTCGTCCGAAAACATTATTGAAACCTTGAGATATCAAAAGCGAATTGATCGAAAATGGTGATCCACTTATATGGTTTGGACTCATTGAAGGCTTCCTTAGCCTAATTGAGAAATCGTCCGCAACATTGAACGAGACTAGTCTACGGAAATGTCTACTATTGTAAAACTTGAGATCTTCCTTAAAGTCACCAGGAAGTGGAATGTTATCAATATAAAACTCTACCGAGTCATGCGCGAATTTTTCTAATAGCGACTTATATGCTGGATCAGGATAACGAAGAGTGCAGAGGATACTGCCACGTATCCTGTAGTCTCCATTAATACGTTCAGGTACGGCATTCAGCTCGAAATAAAATAGGGATGCTGTTAATTTACGTGCAACAACATCAATAACAGAAGAAAGAGAAAGGTCCGATAGCACTTTATACTTGAGTGCAGATATACTGTGGACATCATCCAGTCTAGGTTCCTCACCTTCAAAATCTACATCCAGCCGATGAACGCCCGGGTCCGGTTTAAATGCGTAGGTAAGCAATCTATCACGGGTTTTTTCCATAAAAAGTCGATATAACCGCAGGAGAGTTCTATTACGCCAGAATCTAAGGTGGCTCACCACAGTAGGATTTGTCTTATCCACACGAGCCGAACCCGTTCCTAGCGACACAACGAAATCCGGTTTCTTGATTAAGGGGAAAACAGTTTTGAATTCTGTCAATGCGGAGACAATAGGATTGTTCTCCAAGGGGCCCGCATCCTGGAAGGTTCCCACTCCTTGAATATGCTTCGGGGGAAAGAATCTGCGAGTGCGTCAGTATAGACTTACCCAAGAGAAGCAGGCTTACCCAGGGGCAGCAGATGCCGCTCTGGCCCTAGCAGGCTATTAGCTTTTTCAGATTTTCATCAGTGACAGGCTATTCGTACACTTCCCACAGTGGGACCCGTCCGTAATCATCTCCAGGACGGATCAATCGCGTATCTGGTGTAATTAGCCTGTTGCTTCAACAAACTGGAAGCGACTTAATTATTATACCTATTTGATCATTTGCGCCGTTATAGTTCGTAAAAATCTTGCAAGATGGCCTTTCATCAGCTGTGGCTACTGGTATACCTACCTTAGTTCCCGTTAAACTGGCGTATGAACAATCAATGATACTTTTATCTGTGCCAAATATAGCTTTTAAAGGGGTCTCGATGTTTTCGGCCGGGTATAAACTGTCCCTAATGTATGAAAGCACCGCTTTTTGGACGCTAGAAAGGAAAGGAATCTTGAATACCTTGCGTGGGGCGAATGCATACCGGGACAGCTCTTCAAAAACCCTAGAGGATTCTTCGACCGAAAGTCCGCCGTTGAAAAGTGCCAGAACTATGAGGCCACCTGGATTTGTCAATGGACCTTTTCAAAACACTTGCTGACCTACCTGAACTGATGCCAAAAGCTACCTTGAAAAACCTTTGCAATGGTATTGGAAGCCCAATACTATCTTTAATTCGTTGGAGTAGCTGCAAGGGAATGATCCCCCGCGCGCCTCCTCCATCAATGCATAATATCCCGGCACCAGCAGTAGGAGGCTGCATTCGGATTAATACCTGGCCATTGGTGTCAAATCCACACAACCAGCAGTTTTGTATTTTGTAGATCCACGGATCGTCTATGCAGCAGTCGCCAAACACTAATACACAGTTTTCACAAACCGAGTGCTTGCAGGGGAGTGCATATTGCGGTCGTCGTCGAAGGCACGACAAGCATGTGCTGGTGCTGTGAATTTTGCTCCAATTAATACGGAATCGCTCCAATTGTCCTCGATGTACGTCTGCTGCTGTTACTACTGCAGTCTGAATCAAGGTATCAAAAAATTCCGACATATGCCTTTCAATAAGCCCAACCATATTCTGAAATGATATTTTATTTTGTTTAATTGCATTCGAGATTTGTTCTCGATATAACGTTTCAAACACAACTCTGGGGTCAAACTCTAGTCTTATTAATAACACGTACAGTATCATCAGATGGAACCATTATCTTACTGTGAGAGCCTGGTGGATAATTATCAAGAAGCAGACTGGATCCGATTGTCTTAGCGACAAAACCGTCAAGTTCTTCGTGACTGGTGCGGCCTAGGAATGTAGAAATATGCCCAGTCAAATGATCTGATATAGGGTTTTGTGTGCGAGCTGCTTTGATGAAATTAAACGCTGTAGTAGGGTTATGACAAAAGTGGCCACAGGCTAAATTCAAGAACGCCGCAAAATGAGTAGTAGAGAAGAGTGTCGATGCTTTATCTCTTTGTCCCCTTACTTCGTCGCAACCGTCTAATAGACGTTCTTTCAAACGCCTGTACCGAGACTCTGGGGATACTCTTCCCTCCGGAAGTAGAGCGACGACTTCGATCGAGGACACGTACGTAGACACGTTCTTCTGAGTTTCCTGTCTCAGAAACCACAAAAATGTAGTTTTCGCATTTTTCTCATAGTCCAGAGTAGAAGAGACCGATTCAGTAACTATAATTACTTTTGGATTCGTACATGATGGGAGATTTGTGAAGCTCTCCGTCTCAATCCAAGCTGCAATACGACGCGAGATCTGTCTAAAACCACCCAAGTCAGAGGCGAAGAAACAGAATATATCAGTGAATGGATACAATAAGTTATAAAATAATGCGTTAGCAACATCATTTAAGCTTGAAGTATGTGGTTGAAGAAGTGAGTGATGAGTTGTGCTATGACACTTCTCAAATCGAGAACTTATTGACCGGGTGTGACGCAAGCTGAAGTCTCCATCCGCGAGTAAGAGGGGGCGATCAGTGCTGACAGTTGAAGAATCAATGTGAAGGTGAACCTCCCCTATGGATCTGCTATTGCCAGCCTGCTTGGCTTTTAGACCAAATAGTTGGCGAAGCGCGACAGCTTTCGATACGTTACCCAGAAATACAATCAGACCAGGTCGCTGCAACTCAGGATTTGCAACATCAGCTATCACAGCCTGAACGCGATCTGATTCATGTAACGACAAATTTGCTCCGTTTGCATGCAAACTCAACCACTCAGTGTGATTACAACGCTTCATTTTGCGACAAGACAGCTTCCCCTTTCAGCTGGACTGTCTTCTGAAACGGAGTGAGTCCCCATCATATACAGCTTAAGTACCCAAAAGTCTATTATTAGACCCTTGGTCACGCTACTGCAGGCCAAAACGTTTTTTCATACTAAAAAAGGAACAAGTAACAATACATACAGTCACAGGGAGGCCGTTTCATATTTTATCAAGGGCTAAGTATACAGTTGCTTTCACAATTAGAGTCGCTATTTCCGGCATATTCTTGCCAAGCACTGAATGCACTTCATCCTTCCCAAAATCAATATGGTCAAACTCCGTTGCTCCACATATGAGCTTCGAGCGAAGACGGGAGATAGGGAGATCGCCATCTTCTTGAAAGAGCACTTGATGCTTTTATTTTGCCTCCAAGCACTTAATATGCTCAATATACTGCGGTAGTATGTTTTCAGCATAAAATACTTAAGTCATTAAGTTGCCCTGAGTCTTAATCTTGATTGGATCCTCACCACCATCAAGCCAAGCTGCAATCACCTCTAGATGCTGTTATGTCGTTTCAACCAATGATTTACGAGGTCTACAAGGCTTGTAAACCTTCTCAGTTGGCTCCTGTGGATTGTGATAGAAGGTGAAGACTCCCTTATAGTTATATGAGACTCTAGCTGCAACATGGACGGTGACGTTGAGTGAGGTCTTTAGAATCTCATGTAAGCTTCTAACTGGTAATGCTCCAACTTAACAGGTCTCGTACTGTGATTGATATGCAAGATCTATAGAGTTAAAGTATGCTTTGTCTATGAAATAGATATGTTGCCACCAGTCTCAGATTGTCTTATTTATATGATCTTGGCCGTATTCTGCATGTAACTGCTTGTTCTTTGCAGATAATGCAGGCACAGGCGGCTTTTTATAGTGGCCTGCATATCTTCTGTTGTGAAGATTTGCCCGTAATATACGAGTTGTGCAATCAAGCCCAAGCTCTGTGATTTAAGTCTCTGGAGGTGCGCTGTGTAATGGGTTATATAGATTAATTAACTAATCTAGATCAGCTTTACAGATCTTTCGAGCTCGTCAGAGGCGAGATAACTGCTTTCTGGTTCTTCTGAATGCAGCATCGCCCTGGGTTTGGCGCTGTTTGAGTCAAAGACGTCTAGTTTGTTGGAAGGTACCATCCCTCATGACTGGTGGAGATTACCTAGTACAGACTAGTGTACCATAGATAAGATGTCTTTATATTTATATCCTGTAGCAACTTCAATTCTAAAACAATACGATTCACTTTTTCAAAACAGTTTCCAACAGGTTATGAGCCCGGACTCCATTTCCTGCTTACACCAACTGGTTCTTCTCTCCCAACTGTCTCACTGTGTTAATATAACACATCACCACCTTCACAATCTTGAGAAACTCTCTTCAAGAATATTACAACCTAAATAAAGTCGGGGACAACAAGGTCTTTACTTTTAAACTTGACCCGGCTTCACTATCAAAACTGATATCCAGAGGTAAAAACTATATAGAATGGCGTTTGGCTTGGACCATAGTATTTAAATATGCTGGATTGTGGGCTATTGTTTCAGGAAAGACACCTCGGCCATCAAATTAAACACAACTAGTATAAATTGAAGAGTGGGACACTTAAGACAATAAGGCTATGGTTATGCTGTTGTCGTCAGCACACCAAGATCTAATGATATCGGTCACTATATGAGACACATCACTAAATGTATGGAACTACCTAGCTGAACGGTTCGATAGAGATACTGGGAACACCTCAATCTACCTGTTTAGGACCCTTACCAACCTTCGTTACAAGGACGAAGAAGACTTGTGTGCTTATCTCAATGAGTTTTATTAACTTTAGTTATGCATGACTAAAAGATGCATATCCTTACAATATACTGTTGCAAAGGCTATGAAACCAATCTTTGAATCAGATGAAATCAACGGCTCATTCTTCCTTACCACGCTACCAGACACCATGGATTATGTTATAGATAATCTTAGCACACAGAACTTGATAACTTTTTCACAAATAGAGCCTAGAATACTTGATATTGCTGAAAAACATCTCATAAATGACGTTGGTTCTACCATACATGCAGTAAGAACAATATGGAAGCGACAGAAGGACTCTTCATCACCATATGCAGCTATACCAGAATATACCTGGTGTCGCAAACATAACTTTTCTTATACCAGCCACTTATACACTAATTGTGCCTGACTTAAGGAGAAGAAATCTGCAGACAAGAAGAAATAAAACAAATAATATAATTAAAATCAAATCTAATAAACTGCTAAAACCGCAGTCACAACTAGCGATGATGAAGGTAATGATGAAAAAGACACTAATGTTATTGCCTTTACAGCTATAACAATATCGCCTTTAAGTTCTTTTATAAACCAAAATATTAGCATATATACTGCCCTTGCCCCTGAAAACATACAAGCGAACCCTTCGGCTTGGCTATTTGACACAGGTGCATCTCGCTATATGACCGGCTGTATTAATTACTTTACTAATCTATCACCACAGACTAGTATAATTACTATAGCTGGCGGATTAAAGCTACCTATTAATGGCTAAGGAACAGTTCGCTTACGATGCCTACTGCCTAATAGCTCAACACGCCTAACTGAATTAACTAAAGTCCTTTACAGTAAAGAACTTTATGGTACCTAACTTTTCAGCTGGATATATATCCGACGTCAGGATAAGGTGACAACCTATACCTAACAAAACAGGGCGAAAGAGTCATGTGGGCAAGACATATTAAGGGGAGCATGGAGATATAACTTGATGAAGCTTTGACTACTTCTGCATACTTCAGCACGTACGATGAATTTCATCAAGCTATTAGACACTATCATATATAAGCTGGCGCCCATACTTGACTCTATAAAGATAGTAACCTGATTCCTGCTCAACCAAAAAATTTCCATTGCGAAGCATGTTAATTATTAAAGTCAACTTATCGCAAACCTACCAGTATATAATAGTTGAATGAAAAGATCATGGAATTATTTAATTAAGCCTCACCACTTAGTGAATATACTCTGATCTGTCAGGAAAATTTTCCCAAAAGTCTATTGGAGGATCACGCTACTTCATCATTTTCATTGACGATGCTACCAGATTTGTTTGGGTACGCTTTCTCAAACAGAAATCAGAGGCTCCAACTGTTATACGCCAATTTGTTGTATACCTCAAGACTCAGTTCAATGCCGGGATTAAATGGTTTTGTATAGATAGAGGCGGAGAATATATCGAAAATGACCTTCAAAAATTCTTTATAGATGAAGGTATTTTACATCAAACATCACCTCCATATGCGCATGAAAGTAATGGACTCCCAGAATGATTCATGCGTACAATTGTCACAAGTGCACGCACTATGATACAATGTCAACCCAATTACCATTATAGGCTGAAGCAATCAGTGTTGCTGTTTATACCAAAAATATTTCACTACACCGTGCATTACTCACCACCCCGAATGAAGCATTATTCAAGAAGAAACTGTATATTTGCCATCTGCATCCTTTCAGACAATCTGTGTATATGCATATCCGCTTAGAAGCGCGCAAGGCCGGTTCGCAGTTCCTACACCATACTAAAAAAGGTATATTTGTTGGCTATGGAAAGTCGATGACAATATACTGTGTCTATATCCCTAATTGTGGGGTTGTCATTGAATCAAAGGATGTTAAATTTGCCCTATTACAGTCTAAAACATGAGTTTCACTAGAGATCACCGATGAAGAAAGACCATATCAGATAGAACTGCTACAAGTCAACTCAAACTTACAAGCCAGTCCACCCAAACCGTCTCCTTCTAAGCCGAAGAATCATACCAAAGTCATTATGCGTGCTGGTCGCATCATAAAACCAACAGAAAAAGCATGAGGATTAAATGCAATTTATGATTCGGACCATGATGACGAAGATTATTGTCGCACTGTGGCGCTAGCGATGCTAGGCAGTGCTGCGGACTGCTGTGCGCGGCGTATCAACGAGCTACAGAAGATGATAGATAACGTCTGTCCGTGCGCAGCGAGAATCACGCCGTGGCGAGAAAGTCAACACTCGAACTACGATAACACACCACCTTATGGATTAATAAATGAATCATTGATAGTTAATGCTATATTGCTATCTTTATTTGCAAAATCGGTCTTAAATACAAAATTACTTCACTGTTGATTATGCTATTGATCATTTCATCT
>NW_015622222.1:12091-45198 GCF_000836295.1 Verruconis gallopava | reverse complement strand
AGTTAGTTTGAATACATTCTCATACTTCAGAAGCTCATACCACTCTAAGTCACAAACATAACTATCTTATTATATTCCTTCCTTAATAAGCTCTGGTTATACATTGTTCCCTTGCTCTAGGAAGCTAATCCCTTCCGAAGTGGCTTACATTGGTGAAGCCAGTCGGTATTGGGAAAGTATTCCTAACAGTATCACTGATTAGTGGAAGTGATTATTTTGCTTAAGAATAATTAAAATAATTATAGTAAGTAAGGTAACAAGGATACTAAGAATAAGATCTATATAAATATCCTATCTCTACCTATATTACACTTCTTCATAATTCAACTATCTAGTCTATCTAGTAGTTAATTTAAATATCTTCTTATACTCTTGAAGCTTATACTATTCTAAGTTATAAATATAATTATCTTATTATAATCTTTCCATAATAAGCTCTAGTTATATATTATTCTTTTACTCTAAGAAGCTAAACCCTTCTAAAGTAGCTTATATTAGTAAAGCTAGTTAGTATTAGAAAAGTATTCCTAATAAAAGTTAAATCACTAAATTATTAGATAGGGTAAGAGATAATATCTTATATCTACTATCTTTAAGAGAAATAGTAGAAGTTAACAGCAGTCTAGTTTACCTAAGAAAAGGGTTAAAATTACTTTAAATATAAATACTATTAGGCTATTAATATTTAGAATAGTAGTACCTCCACTATCTCCACTATTATTAAGAGATCTGGAAATTTTACCAGATATTTAATTATCTGATAATTCTGATTCATCTAATTTAAATTCTAACTCTAAAAATAAGAACTTATTTAATGATAATATGGCTTAACCTAAAATTAACCTATCTAAATTATTTAAAAGGGAATAATCTAAATATAAGGTTTTTAGGTTTTAGCTTAGAATTTATATCTATTAAAACTAGGATAAGCTTAAGACTGAAGAGAAGAAAGTTATATATATAATTTTTTATTTAAAGAGAAATATATATACTTAGATCTAGAGGTGAGTTGATCAGTATATCCTAAAGAAAGGAGATATTTTATATAATATTAAAAGGATTTTTCAGAGCTATTTAATATTTATAGGAGAAATAGATTAATATTTTTAGTAAGTTAATAAAGCTTATCTAATTAAAAAAAGTTATTAGAACTATACTAAAAGTTAGATATAAGTTTCTATATAGTTAAATTTAAGAAATAGGTAGTAATTTTAAAATAGAATAATAATATACTCCATACTAAATTCTTTATAGGATTTAAGCCAGAAGTTAAAGCCTAGTTATAGCTTAAGGAGAAAGAGATATTTATCTTTACTAAACTTATTAAATTAGTAATTAGGGTTAATTTTATTTTATTTAAAAATAAGCTTAATAAGTAGGGAAAGATACCTAAATATTAATCTAATTATAGAAAACTATAGTATTCTATAGATTACTATAGACTATAGCCTATAGAGATAGATAAACTTCAGAAAGGTAATTAAGCCTTAAGAAAGCCTAAAAATTTTAAGAAAAACGCGGGAAATTACTTTAAATATGGCCAACCAGGATACTTTACCTGAAACTACTTAAAATCTAAAAAATAATTAACTAAAATTCTAAGAACTGGTATATAGATATAGAAAATTATTATATTTAAGAAAGGCTTTTATAGTATTTATTAATAGGGACCAAATTAAAATATAGGACTATAGGATAAAATAGTGATTCAGGGAATCTTAAAATAACATCCTGATATTCAGATAAATATAACTTATAAATTCTATTAGGTATTACTAATTAGCTATTATAAGGTCCAGGATTACAGATTCTAGGAGTATAGTGAAAATAAGGACCCAGAAGAACCATTATAGGAATACCCTTACAGACTACCTAAAATTTCTTTTATATAAGTATAATAAATACTCTGGATTAAAGGTATTAAGAGTAATAATTATTATATATATTATAAACACCTTCCAGTCAACTACTATATAGCTTAGGGTTATTAATATTTAAAGCACTATATACTATTAATATAATAAAGGACCTTTAATAAAGGTAATATATTAATTAATATTAGACTATTACCATAAGGAATCTAAAGTATAATAGGAAATTTTAATCTTAAAGAGAATAAAATAATGGAAAATATCTTTATATATATCATAAAACTTATCTATATAATAGATAATTTAATAAGAAGGGTTATTATATAGGTTTTACCTAAGGACCTATACTGAATAGGATTTCAGATAAGTATAGATCCAGACTCTGATAATCTATAAAAGAGATACTAAATAAATCTGTAAATAATGAAAGGAAAGTCTAACTTAGATAAGGAAAGTTCTAAGAAATAGGAGTCAGGCGAAGAAATACTTAATAATAGTAAAAGTAAATACCCTTACTTCTTAGGAAATAAGGAGGTTAACTATTAAGGGGTATAATAGTTGACTTTTGGAAGGAACCTTAAAACCTTAATAAGTTAGGAGAAAGCAAGTGTTACGAGGTAACACATGATTTGTCACGTGAGTGATTATTTTGATCATTTTCTTAAAAATGATCAAAATGAGTGCATCAGCTAATGGTTAATGACTGGGTTGTCACTAATTAGTGGAAGTGATCATTCTGATTATTTTACTAAGAATAATTAGAATAAGCAAGGCAATAAGGACACAAGAATAGAGGTCTATATAAACATCTGTTGTTACCTATGTTATACCTCCTTATAATTTAACTGTCTAGTTTACCTAGTAGTTAGTTTAAATATTTTCTCATACTCTTAAAGCTTATACTATTCTAAGTTATAAATATAACTATCTTATTATATTTCCTTCTATAATAAGCTCTGATTATATATTATTCCTTTACTCTAGGAAGCTTACCCCTTCTAAAGTAACTTATATTAGTAAAACTAGTTAATACTAGGAAAATATTCTTAATAAAAGTTAAATCACCAAATTATTAGATAGGGCAAGGAATAATATCTTATACCTACTATCTTTAAGAGAAGTAGTAGAAGTTAATAATAGTCTAGTCTACTAAAGAAGAAGGTTAAGGTTACTTTAAATATTAGTACTACTAGGCTATTAATATTTAGAATAGTAGTATTTTTACTTCTTCCACTATTATTAAGAGATCTAGAGATATTACTAGATATTTAACTATCTAATAATTCTGATTCATCTAATTTAAATTCTAACTCTAGAAATAAAAACTTATTTAATAATAATATAGTATAATCTAAAGTTAATCTACTTAAACCTTTTAAAAGGGAATAATCTAAATATAAGGCTTTTAAGTCTTAATTTGGAATTTATATCTATTAGAATTAGGATAAGCTTGAAACTGAAGAGAAGAAAATTATATATATAATTTTTTATTTAAGAAAAAATATATATATTTAGATTTAGAGATAAGTTAATTAATATATCTTAAAAAAGGGAGATATTCTATATAATATTAAAAGGATTTTCTAGAGCTATTTAATATTTATAGGAGAAATAAATTAGTACTTTTAGTAAGTTAATAAGGCTTATCTAGCTAAAAAGAAGTTATTAGAATTATATTAAAAATCAGATATAAATTCCTATATAGTTAAATTTAAAAAATAAGTAGTAATTTTAAAATAGAATAATAATATATTTTATACTAAGTTCTTTACAGAACTTAAGCCAGAAGTTAAAGCTTAGTTATAATTTAAGGAAAAAGAGATATTTATCCTTATTAAACTTATTAAATTAGTAATTAGGGTAGATTCTATCCTATTCAAAAATAAGCTTAATAAGTAGGGAAAGATACCTAAGTACTAATTAAATTATAGAAGACTATAATATTCTACTAATTACTATAAACTATAGCTTATAGAGATAGATAAGCTCCAGAAAGGTAATTAAGCCCTAAGAAAGCCTAAAAATTTTAAAAAAAATACGGGAAATTATTTTAAATATAATTAACCAGGATACTTTACCTGAAATTATTTAAAGCCTAAGAAATAATTAATTAAGATTCTAGGAACTAGTATATAGGTATAGAAGATTATTATACTTAAAAAAGGCTCTTATAATACTTATTAATAAGGATTAAATTAAAATATAGAACTATAGGATAAGACTATAATTCAGGGAATCTTAGAATAATATCCTAATATTCAGATAAATATAGCTTATAAGTTCTATTAGGTATTACTAATTAGCTATTGTGTTAGGAATATTTTCCCAATACCGACTAGCTTCACTAATGTAAGCCACTTCGGAAGGGGTGAGCTTCCTAGAGCAAAGGAACAGTGTATAATCAGAGCTTATTATAAAAAGACTATAATAAGATAATTATATTTATAACTTAGAGTAGTATAAGCTTTAAAAGTATAAAAAAATATTCAAATTAACTACTAGTAAAACTAGACAGTTAAATTATAGTAAGTATAGACTTAAGCTTAACCCTCCTTATATAGACCTATTCTCTATCCTTTATAACCAAGTCTTAATCACTCCTAATAAGACTTATATATATAATCTTATTTACTAAAACTAAAACTAGTATAAAAAGTCTTATATACTAAGATTAAGACTACTATTTAGTATTATTTAGTAATAATTTATATTACTCTAATTATACTAATAAGTATATTATAATATTATTCCCTTCCTTAGTAAACTTATCCTAAATATTAGTTTATTTAAATATTATTTTACCTTTTCTTTAAATTTAAAGATATTTTATTCTACTTTATCTTTAAAGGATTTTAGCAGAATCTTATAAATAATATATTTTTACTATAAAATAAAATAAATATATAATAAGATTAAGCTTTATAAAGATATAGTAATTATAGTATATTAAAATTATTTTAAATATAATATCTATTATATTTTTATATCTAGAATAAAATTAATAAAATATATTTCCTATATTTTAAAAGGAATTACTTATATTAACTTATCCTAGGCCTCTCTAGATAAAATTAGGGAAGAGGTAAGGTTATAAATAGATACTAATTTACTAGAGTTAGAAAAAATTACCATATATCTAAAGAAAAACTAAAAGATCCTGAAACTGGCTGAAAACTGTATAAAAGTAAAGGTAGTATATCTCTTAAATAAGCTAAAAAAGGAAGAAAAAATATAATATATAAAAGATAATAATCTTTCTAATACTAAATTAGAGAAATTATTAAAAGATCTGGTTATTTAGAATAATATTCTTTTAAATAATCCCCCTATCTAAAGTATCTAGAATCCTAAATCCTTTAATTATAGCCTGAAGTAATAAAAGTTAGATAATTTATCTCCTAAGGATCTTATTTTAAATTTAACTTCTATTCTAATAGTGGAGTATAATCTAAATATTCTTTATAAAAATATTATAGTTTAAATAGATAATTCAGGTTTTTATAAGATTCCTAAATATTTTCTTCTAAAGGATAACCTTTTTATTTAATAAGGTAGAGGTACTAATATCCTTAGATTCTATAATTTAGGATTTTCTCTATTTTATATTTTAGATTAATTAGGTCTTTAAGATTAATTTCTTTATTAAGTGGGGTCTCCGGATCTGCTCTTTCTAATAATAAAATATAAAATATAAAATATATTTTTATATTTTTTAATAATTATAACTTATAATTTACTAATCCTATAATCCTTTTAATTTTAAATAGTTTAATTTTTAGAAAATTAAATTTATTATTTTAGTACTTAGTATAAATATTTTACTACTAAAGATAAACTTTATCCCCCTTCTTAAGATCTGGTCCCTTAGACTTCTTTTAATTTACCTAAAAGATTATTTTTTGATTTAGAAATATAATATCAGATTATAGTTAAGTATAAAGTAATTATAGGTTTTCTATAAATAATATTACTTTTATAGGTAGATATACTAATATATTAACTATTAATCTTAATTCCTTCCTAAAATTCATATAATATAGTGATATTCCTATAATATTTTATTTAATTATATTATATATTAGTACTATTTATAATAAAAGTTATACCTAATTATTTTATTTATTATTAATATATATTTATAGATACTATTCTAGTATTTAGTTTACTTATTTAGTCTAGCTATTATTTTATAGATAATATACTATTAATATTCCCTATATAATTTATAATACTTAGTATAATTCCTTCCAAAAATAAAATATAAATATTTTATCTTAGTTAGAGATAATCTTTTCTAATATACTAAATCTCCCTACTTCTTTTAAAAAGACTTTTATTAAATAGGAAGCAGTAAATTATCAAGGAATCAGGATAAATATTATATATTTAGTCAGCTAATTAATAGTAACTATAATATTTTTATATTTTATATTATTTTTATCCTTAAAAGGTGGTAAGGGTCTAATAAAGTCTATTAATATCTCTTACTAGGATTTTTCAGGTACTTAATTTAGTTAGAGTAATCTATAAGGTTTATACTATTTATATTTGGCTTTTCTATATAAGTAGTAGGTCCTAATCCAAATAAAAACTTTTTATTATATCCTGGGAAAGTAATAGTTTCATTATAATCTTTCTAAGACCTCTTTTACTCTTATATGTCCTTATAGAGGTGGTTCATAATATTTAAATATCTATTCTTTCTTAAGATTTAGGGGTAATATAATTCTCCCTTTATATATATAGACTTATAATTTATTATTATAGTCTATATATTATTTAATAAAATCCTTTTTTAATTATTTAGTTTAAATCCTTTAGATCTTAGATATATTAATTTTAATTAGAGATACTACTTAATATATCATCAAGTCTCCTTCTTATTATAAAAGAGTATATTTAACCTCTATTCCTTTATTAAAGTTAGTTCTTTTATTTAATACGTCTGTATTAGTATTAAGTCTCCTACTCTAGTGTTTGATCTTAAAGTTAAATAATAATAATTTATATAACTATTTTAGCTGTTATCTATTTAATACTTTAGTAATAATAAAGTTTCAGAAATTTTAATAATCTAATAAGACTAAGAATATATCCTTTATACCTTTTAAGTAATATTACTAGTGTTTAAACACGTTAATAATTACTAGTAACTCTTAATCTAATATAGAATATCTAATTTCTGTATCTATAAACTTTCTTAAGTGATAGGCTACTGGTTACTATAACTTATCTTTATCCTATTAACTTAGAACTACTCTAAGAGCATATTTAAAAGTATCTATCTTAACTTTTATTAGCTTTTTCTTATTAAATAATTATAGTATTAGCATAGTTGTAACTAATTTCTTAAGCTTATTAAAGGTTTTTTAAATATTCTTAGTCTACTGAAATTTTAGGGAAGTAATACTAGTATTTTCCCTTTTCTTAGTAAGCTTAATAAGTAGTACTATAATCTTTAAATATCTAGAGATAAACTACTAATAATAATTTATGAATCCTAAAAATACTTAAACTTATTTAACTATCTATAATTTAGGCTATTCTTTAACTCTTTTAACCTTTTCTGGATTTACCTCTAATCCCTTTTCTGATATAATTAGTCTAATAAACTTAATTCTCTATTTATAGAACTTATATTTAGATAATTTAAGCTATAAGTTATATTTCTTTAGCGCTTTCAAGACCTTTTAGATATATTTAATATATTCTTTAAGTATCTAGGAATATACTAAAATATTATCTATATAGACCTTAATATACTTATCTAAGTATTCCTATAATATATAATTTATATATACCTATATAGTAGCTAGAGTATTAATAAGCTTAAATAGTATTACCTTATACTAATAGTACTCTTAATAAGTGCTAAATACTATCTTATACTTATTACCCTATTTAATCTAAATTTAATAGAATATTTCTGGTATATCAAATTTTATAAATTATTAAGCTCTTTAAAGTCAGTCTTATAACTCCTAGATTAATAGTAATATTATGCTATATCTATATATAAAGTTGCTACTTATAAACCCCTTTCCTATAGTATCTAAGTTTATTATTCTGTGGGCGGTTGCTAGTATAGCGCCCTGCTTTAGTTTAGCTAAGATAGTGATTCAGTGTTTCCAATTATTTAAAAGGCTTAGTTTAGTAAGATTAATAAATAATAATATAAGGTATAGTCCTAAAATATAACTTAATTCTAGGACTGTCCTTTTAATTAGTTGGATCCTCTAGATAAGATAGAGCTGGATCAGGAGTTATAGGTATAGTAGGGGTTATTATAATAGGTAGGGGAATAAATATATAAGGAAATAATATTAATACTTTTAGAGCGTTTAAGACTTTCAGGGTAACTTAGAATAGGTATCTTATAACTAGATAAGATATATTTATCAGAATTATACTTATAGTATTGCCTTCTTTATAGTAGTACTCTTATTCAGCTAAGCCTGCTAAAATATAACTTAAAATATCTATATCTATTATATTAGGGTGTTAGTAGGGCTAAATTAATTATTTAGGGGCTAAGTAAGAATTATTATTAATAAAATATAGCTACTTATTAATCCTAGCTACTAGGTTTATATAATTTATTAGATACTCTGGTTTAGGTTAAATAATTATTAAATACTATAATTTAGGGCTGATAGCGCCTTTTAGGAGTATATATTAAGCCCCTTTAGCAGCTCCTACTTTACTTACCAAAGTCCTGAATTTGGTGAAAAATTTCTAAAAAGGGCAGCTCCCTTAATAGAGGTTATGAAACTTTAGTTTAGTATTAACTTACTTATTTAAATTCCTATATTATTAGTTAAGCTAGGTAATTAATAATTATAAGATTAAAAAATTATAACTAAGGTAGCCTAGTATAACTACTGGTTTCCCTAAAATATAAGATTATATATAGGTTAGTTTAACTAATTTATTAAGGTAATAGTTAGAGTTATTTAAAAATTTATTTATTAGAGTAGTTTTTTATTCTACTAGCTAACTATATTTACCTATAAATTTAGTAATATCTGGAAGTCTCTCTAATAATTATATTTAAGTAATTAGGGGTTCCTTCTATAGAGTAAGCCTAAAGCTATTTATAGACTTAATAAATATATCTATTTATTATTAATTACTAGTATTAGGAGTAGTAAAAGTAATTTTAGGGGGGGAGCCAGAAGCTGATTTAAGGGTGGCTATCTCTTTACTTAGAGTAAGTACTACCTAATTCTACTATATAAGAGCTTCTTATAGGGTATAAATTTATATAATTATCTATTTCTATATAATATAAATAATTACCTCTAGTTCTATTATTATAGCTGGTAAAGATAATTAATATAATATAGTATTATAAAATTACTAGAAGTAATCTACTTAAGTTATTATATAAGGTAAACTAATAAGGCTATTAATTATCTATTTAGTTATACTATACTAAAGTATTATATAATAATTAAGATATTATATAAAGAAAGGAAGGCCTAAAAGTAGTTCTTATTAAAAATATAAAGGGGGCCTTATTATATTTTTCCTAATTAGGATTTAGGCGCGCGCACGGTAAAATCAAATTAGGAAGTCAGTTTAGTTTAGGAATCCAGTTGGCTAATGTTAGGTAATATTAGGTTATATTAGGTTATATTAGCTGATGTCAGTACTGCTTTAATCAGATAGGCAACAGGATGGTGCCAATCACGTGTCATAGGGGTGACCCCATGATATTAAGCTAATATAGCCTGTCTTTTTGAGCGATCCTCATGCGCAAAGGGTGGTTGCGTGACATCTTTAATATATTTTTTAGCTTAAGTAGAATATTAATCTTTAACTAGAGATGTAATTAAGGTTAACTAGTTAATATATAGTCTTTTATCCTAAAGCTATAATAATTTAAAGATAATATCTAAATCCCTAATATTAGTAATATTAAATATTCTTTTAACCTTTTTATCTAATATTATTATATTAATAATTATCTTATATTTAATTATACTTTAATTAGAAGTAATTAGGGTTCTATTAATAATAATAAATAGATATAGGTCCTTTTTCTTATATAAGGGTAAACCCTATTCCTTTATATATTAACTATTTAAGAAGTCTACTATAGCTCCTAAGTTAATTATAGCTATAATTGTTAATCCAGAATGAGATCTATAATATATTTCTTAAATAACAGAATGAAAATATTAGTCATTCAGGTATTAGGTAATAACCGAGGTATTCAACTAACCGAGGTTATATGAAAAGCGGGGTAATTGGTCTATATAAGCAACAGGACCTACCTCAGTTTTATAATATAAGTAAAACAAAAATATATATCTTAAATATATAAGTTTTCTTCTATATAAATCTTAATAAGCATCCGCCCTCTAATAGCTTAACAGGTTATAAGCCCGGGTTAAGCATATACCCTCTTATGACTAAAGATTTATATATTCTTTTTAACTAATAGAGTCTACCTAATATTTTAGAAGACTCTATTACCTATTTTAGATATATAAAAGGTCACATGTGACTAAGAAGATTAGTACATGTGACTCTCACATAACCTTATAGATAACGTGATCCACCATCGAGTGGCCACCCCCATCGAGTGGCCAGGGGTCCACCTTGCATCCTAGCATCCCCTACCAAAAACCAACCATACCTCCTCAATTACTTGATAAAAAGCTTTAAAATAAGGGTCATATTATCCTTGCTATTAAAGCTCTTAAAAATAATAATATTTTAAGTATATAATATACTATATAGCTATATAATATACCTAGAATAATTTTAAGGCGCCGCTTGCAGGGGGGAATTAGACGTGTTAATTCTTGTATAAATAGGCATAACTTCACTTTAGCAGAGGAAGAGGCTCTTGAATTATGGATTATAGAAATAGATAAGCAAGGTTATCTATTATCTATTAATTCTATATAATATATAGCTTAATTATTGCTTTAAAGTTATTATAGATCTAAAGATTTTCAAATTAGGAAGAACTGGTCAAACTGCTTCATTAACTGACAACCTACTTTAAAGGCTTATTACTTATATAATATTAATATATAATAACTTAAATATAAGGATCCAGTGCTCCTTTAAGGCTGGTTTAACCTAGTTAATAATATTATTAAAAAATACAGCATCATTATAGCAGACATCTATAATTTTGATGAGACTGGCTTTGCATTCAGGGTAGCTAGCTGCTCTACTAGGGTGGTAACTGCTACTAATCAGACTACAAAACCTTAATACTAATAACTAGGTAATTATAAGTAGGTTATAGTAATTAAAGCGATCAATTTAATAGGCTAGGCACTACCTCTAATAATTATTATGAAAGGAAAGTATCAGTAATCACTTTTATGAGGAACGGAGTAGGAACATACGCACGGTACGGCTGCGCTCAGGCCGCGGGTCACATGCTCCAGGGGGAAGCAGTATTTAAGCTATGCATAATATCTACCTTAATCTAACTCCTTAGTTATTAGTTTTAATATTAATCTATACTTATTACTCCCTATCCTGATATCACACTTATATTCACCCCTTATAATTCTAATAACTCTTTATTAAAATAAAGGTATAGGTCTAATATTAAGATATTAGAATAATAGTATAATAATAGCATCTCTATACCTACTATTAAACCAGAATCTTTATTATTAATACCATTAATTAACAAGCAAATTAGAGAACTAAAGAAAAGAGAAGCAGACCTTTAAAGAAAGATCTAACTTAAAAAGCTAAAAGAGAGAGTAATATAAATAGAAGCTATAATTAAAGAGTAGTTAATTTATAATATCCCTATTATAATTAAAGATAGTCAACTAAAGAATACTAATACTGAAACCCCTGAACCAACACCACTAAATATCCTACCTTAAGGGAAGGATATCTACCTAAAGGACCTTCTAAAATATAAAGGAAAAATATTATAGGAGTATACTGACTAGATCAACTACACTATAAATATGTTTTAACTAGTACCTAAGAGATTTATATAAGAAAGTGTTTAGGTGGCCTAGGCCTAATAATTTCTTATAAGCTCTTTAAGGATAACTTAGTCTAATTATACCAGAAATAAAGGAGATAAGCTGAGTATATAGGAAGAACTTATAATATTCCTACTTAGTAAACTTAAAGATCTAGGAAACCGTAAGCTAAGCATTTATATAGCATATACTTAAATAACCTAAAGGAAAAGCTAAACTATAACTAACTTTAAAGTATATCTTACCTCCTTAGAAACCTAGATAACCACTATATAGATAGAGAAGGAGAAATATAATAACCTTATTATAAAACTTAAATTAAACTTATAGTATTATCTAGTAAGCCTACTAATAATGCTAGAGATATACAGCAGCATCATAATACTACTTATAAGGTGGGAGAAAACTAAGAAGAAAATGGAGATAAAGATGGTGAATATAGGCTTAAAACAAAAGTTTAGTGACAGTAATATATTCCCTAAGTATAATTAAAGTAGGGAACTAGTAAATCTAAAATATAAGTTAAAAGATCCTAAACTATCTACTAATAAAAAGAAAGAGTTAAAAATAAGATATTACAAGTGTAATAAGTTTAGATATATAGTATAAGACTGTCGCAAGCCAAAGGGAGAAACGACTGATAAAGGAAAAGCATTAGGGTCATATTAATCTCTATATATATAACCTATATAGAATTTAAAGCTATAGGGAAAGTAATTAATATAAGTAGGATAATTAAAAGCCCTATTAACAGTAAGAATATCAAAATTATATTAGACTTAGGAGCTGATATCAGCCTGATAACACCAAGACTTATAGAGGAGCTCAACCTCCTAGAAGTAGATATATATATACCTTACCTGTATTAGGGGGGTGTTATAGATATTAACTGCTTTAGGGTACATGAAATCAAACTATATTTATAAGATATAAATAAAGTTAAGAAGACTATATTAATGATTGTATTTGTAGTAGACCAAGGGTAATTATATATTATCCTAGGTATGCCTACTATAAAGTAATAAGATATTCTCATTAATATAGGATAGGAGAAGTAGTATTTTAAAGATATAGTACTAATAGTGCGTATAATAAGTGTAGAGGAAGAGATTAATAAAGATAAGTACTATAGTATACTCCTCCTAAATATAGAGCTAAAGAAGGCGTAAGCAGAATATATACTGCCTGATAAATTATAAGATTTTATAAATATCTTTAAAAAAGAAGCTATAATAATATTACTAAGCTATAAGGATATAGACCACATAATTAAGACGATGGCAGAACTACTATATTATCTAATCTACTATATATTAGTAAAGGAGCTTAAGGCTCTTAGAGAATATCTCAGCGAGGCACTACAGAATAAGTAGATAAGGCCCTCTATAAGCCCTATAGGCGCACCCGTTCTGTTCGTACTAAAGAAAAATAATAAGCTACACCTATATATAGACTATAAAGGCCTTAATAAGATTACTATTAAGAATAGATACCCCCTACCACTTATTCTAGAGATCCTAGACTGACTAAGTGGCGTAAAGATTTTCATAAAGTTAGATCTTAAGAATATATATTACAGAATACATATTAAGGAAGGCCATAAGTAGAAGATAGTATTTTATATATACTACAGCCACTATAAGTATTTAGTAATACTATTTAGCTTAGCTAATACACCTATAATATTCTAGGTATATATTAATAAGGTGTTAGGGAACTATATTAATATCATATATATCATATACCTTAACAATATCCTTATTTACTTAAAGAACTGGGAGTCCTATATACAGGATATATATATAATACTTACGCAGCTATAAGCATATAACCTATATTATAACCTTAAAAAGTATAAGTTCTTTACTAATAAGGTTAAGTTTCTTAGCTTTATAGTTAAGATAGATGATATATATATAGATAGAGTAAGAGTAGTAACTATTAAGGAATAGCCTATACTAATAACCCTGAAGGAAGTATAAATATTCCTTAGGTTTTGCAACTTCTATAGATGATTTATTAAAGATTATGCAAAGATTATAAGGGGCTTAACTAACCTTATAAAGGGAATAAAAAATGGTAAGCTGATAAAACCATTCAAGTAGACTGAAAGTGCAGAGTAGTTATTTTAAATACTATAAGATATATTTATAATAGTACTAGTTATTAGATATTTTAATCTAAAACTACTAATTAGGATAGAGATAGATATATCACAATTTATAATAGCAGAGATATTATCCTAGTATAATAAAGAGGGCCAATAGCACCCAGTAGCATTCTATTCATGTAAGATGAAAGATACTAAAATAAGATATAAAATATATAATTAAGAGTTATTTATGATTATAGAGTGTTTCAAGCAGTAAAAGCACTATCTAGAGGGAAGTGTTACTCTAATTAAAGTCTATATAAACTATAGAAATCTGACTGAACTTATAAGGGTTGCGCAGCTTAATAGCAGGTAAGCCAGATAGGCTATACTATTAGTAGGGTATAACTTTATCCTTTATTACCGCGTAGGTCCGTCTAATCCTATAGATACACCCTTAAGATACCCAGACTATATGATGGAAGAAAGATTATTAGATAATCTACTTCTAATACTACACTAAAAGTTGGCAGTGTTACCAGAAAGTACTATATATATAATCCTAGTACTTAAAAATAGATTAAAAGTGATTAGGCATATAAAGTAATAGCTAAGGACTAGTCTAGAGTATAAGGAGGTGAGCCCCTATGGTAATACTATAACTACAGCCTTACATAGTCTTTATATATCCTGGATATAGGAAGAGTACGGGCATTATAGACAGCGAATAGTGGGGTAAGTAGGGAAAAGCACCTACCCACGTTGTGTCGTTATAAGAGCCATAAAAGGTAAAATAGCCTATATAGAAAAGAAGATTCCTAATATTCTATAAAAACTATAAGTTTAATATAAAATTATTAAAAGCAAGCATAACGCATTAGAAGAGTAAGTTAGGAAAAGGGCGGGTAATTAGTTAGTAAATCATTAGGATATCCTACTATTCCAGGGTTGAACCTATATACTGGATAACCCAGCAGTGAAGTTTAAGCTTATAAGAAGATACTATAATAACCCTTATATAGGATATTTTAGAGTAACCAAAATAGTTAAACTCTTAAGTAGAAAGTACCACTAGCCATTAATATGCCAGGATATATAAGAATATATATGGATATATAATATATGCTAGCGGGTAAAGGTAAAGAGATACTATCTATATAGTAAATTACAGGTGCTACCTATACCAGAATATCTATAGATAGAGATTACTATAGATTTTATGAGTGGTATCCCGCCATCCAAGCGCGACAGTAGTATATATAATACTATCTTAATAATTATTAATAGATATATAAAAATAGTACTCTATACCTTAACTATAAAAGATTATATAGCTATAAATATTACTAATATATTACTTAATAGGGTTATAAGAAGCTTCAGCTTGCCTAAAGGTATTATCTTAGACTGAGATCTAAAATTTATAAGTGAATTCTGGTTAGAACTATACTATACATTATATATATATAGATATATAGGAACCATATTCCATCCATAAACTGACGGACAGATAGAATGTTAAAATCAAATAATTTAGGAATACCTGCGCGCATACTACAGAGAGCACCTAAAAATATAGGTAAAACTGCTACTAATTACCAAATTTATATATAATAATAGTATTAATATATTAATAGGTATAACCCTATTCTTTATATTATATAGGTTCTACTTAGAGGTCTATTATAATATTAAGAATTAAAATATAATACCAGATATATAAGAATAAGTAAAGTAACTCCATAATATCTGTAAGAAGTTAGAAGAATACCTGGCTAATATAAGTTAAGAGTAAGTAAAATATTATAATTATAGGTATAAACTAATAATATTTAAAATAAATAACCTAGTCCTACTATCAATAAAATATTTATATCTAAGGTATATAAATAGGAAACTTATACTATATTTTATTAGGCCTTTCTGAATCTTTAAACCAGTTAATATATAAGTATATTAATTATAATTACTAGTATTATAGAAAGTCTAGAATATATTTTATATCTCTCTACTGGAAAAGTACTATTAGTATATAGGTAGTAATAATATAGTAGATTACCTACTACTCCCAGAAATTATTGATGATGAGGAAGAATAGGAGATAGAAGAAATCCTTAATAAGAAGAAATATAAGGATAGTATATAGTACCTGGTTAAATGGAAGGGTTACCCTATAGAATATAACTAGTAATTATTAAGAGAAAACTTAGATGATGCGCAGGAGAAGCGCAATAAATTTAATAACTAGTTAAAAAAAAGATATATATAAAATATAAGAGATAAATAATATATACTATATATTAAAAGAAACTATACTAAATATATTATATAAATTTAAGATATAAGGACCATATTTTTAATTAGAAAAATTGGAGAAAAGCTCTATAATAGAGCCTTTATAGTAATAAGAGGTGGAACTATTTAAGCTTAATAAGTTTACTATGGATAAGGAAGAAGCGGCAGCGTGATGCCGCTGGTGAGAAAAAGGGGCATAATTAAAAGAAGAATTAGGCTGAAAGGCCTGGTAACTATAATAATAAGATAAGAAGATAAGCTTAGGGGGAATTTAGGGGATACCCCCTAAATAACCTAGTAATATAATAGCCTATATAGAATTAGCAGAGTTAATATATTAGTAGTAAGCTATACTAATAGGTAAAGATAAAATACTAGCTAAGGTATTTATACCCTAAACTAGCTACTATATTTAACCTAGTAGGTTATAAAATATTACCTTTAATATTAGGTAGTAGTAACTGCCTAGATAATTATTATATATAATAAATACTTTAACCGCTGTTTTATAGTACATAAATATATATATATATTTAGCTTAGTTAACCCTAATAGTTAATATAATACTCTTTTTAAAATCTTTTAGAGCTCTAGTAAGCTTAATAAATTAGGCTAAGTAGTAGCTAAATTATAGAGGGACCTATAAATTATAAGATAAAGTAATAAAAATATAATAATAATAGTAGAACTTAAACCTCTTTATATTTATAATATTAATATAAGTACTTAATATACTTCTAAAATATAAATATATTATATATAAGAATAAAGTTAACGTCCTTACTATATTAGAGGTAGACAAAAATATCCACCTCTGCCTTGTCCCCCTCCCCTGGCTAAGGTAAGGTTTCACCCCTATCTTAAAGAGATGATAATTCTATTACCTTAAAAGCAACCTGGCAACAGTAACTGGGGGGCTCTAATACCTTAATACTGCTACTATAATACTAATATCTTAAATTTATTATACTATATTAAGATACTAATAATAGTAGTATAGGGGTTAAGGAATAAGAAGATAGGGAGCGAGGGTAAGGAGCATGCCTATGCCTAGAACTTGCCTTACCATGCTAAGAACTTAATAATAGTGGTATAGGTATTAGTAAAGGAGGAGTTAGGAAATAAGATAAAGAATACCTATAACCTGTACCTAAGGAGTGAGGCGTTGACGGACCCCGTCTTACTCCTGATGAATAAACGGCTAACTACTATAAAGATACTATTTTATTATATATATATATATATATATATATATATGAATAGTGGAAGAACAAATTTTAGAATATGGAAGAATTTATATCTTTATTAAATATTAAAATCATAATATTATTACTATATAATGGAGATAAATATAATAATATATATAGTATAATACTAAGATATAATAATAATAATAAATAATAGAAGTAATAAATAGAATATATCTAATATAATACTATATTAGTAGAGGAATATAATTTTAGCAAGTTTGGGGACCAGACTATGGAAGGGGGGGAAGAGTTATAAGGAACGGAGTAGGAATATACGCATAGTATGGCTGCGCTTAGGCTATAGGTTATATACTTTAGGGGGAAGTAGTATTTAAACTATATATAGTATCTATCTTAATCTAACTCTTTAATTATTAGTTTTAATACTAATTTATATTTATTACTCCCTATCCTAATATTATACTTATATTTACCCTTTATAATTTTAATATAAAGATACTAACCTTTTATCTAATTAGATTATTAATACTAGTAATAAAGAGTGGATAACTAATATATATAGTATAAGGGGTAAATATAAGTATAATATTAGGATAAGAAGTAATAAATATAGATTAGTATTAAAACTGATAACTAAAGAATTAAATTAAGGTAAATATTATATATAACTTAAATATTACTTTCCCCTAAAGTATATGACCTGTGGCCTAAGTATAGCCATACCATATATATATTTTTACTCTATTTCTCATAACTCTTCCCCCCTTTCCATAGTCTGGTCCCTAAACTTACTAAAATTATATTCCTCTACTAGTATAATATTATATTAAGTATATTCTATCTATTACTTCTATTATTTATTATTATTATTATATCTTAGTATTATACTATATATATTATTATATTTATCTTTATTATATAATAATAATATTATAGTTTTAATACTTAATAAAGATATAAATTCTTTTATATTCTAAAATTTGTTCTTCTACTATTTATATATATATATATATATATATATATATATATATATATATATATATATATATATATATATAATAAAATAATATCTTTATAGTAGTTAGCCATTCATTTATCAGGGGTAAGATAGGGTCCGTTAACGTCTCGCTCCTTAAATATAGGTTATAGGTGTTCCTTATCTTATTCCCTAACTCCTCCTTTACTAATACCTGTACTACTATTATTAAGTTCTTAGTATAGTAAGGCAAGTTCTAGATATAGGTATATTCCCTACCCTTACTCCCCATCTCCTTATTTCTTAACTCCTATACTACTATTATTAGTATTTTAGTATAATATAATAAATTTAAGATACTGGTATTATAGTAGTAATATTAAGGTATTAGAGCCCCCTAGTTATTATTACCAGGTTACTTTTGAGGTAACGGAATTGTCATCTCCTTAAAGTAGAGGTAAAACCTTACCTTAGCCAGGGGAGGGGGATGAGGCGGAGGTGGATATTTTTATCTGCCTTTAATATAGTAAGGATATTAACCTTATCCTTATATATAATATATCTATATTTTAAAAGTATACTAGATACTTATACTAGTATTATAAATATAAAGAGGTTTAAATTCTACTATTATTATTATATTTTTATTACTTTATCTTATAATTTATAGGTCCCTCTATAATTTAGCTATTATTTAACCTAATTTATTAAGTTTATTAGAGCTTTAAAAGATTTTAAGAAGGGTATCACATTAACTATTAGGGTTAACTAAGCTGAATATATATATATATTTATATACTATAAAATAGTGGTTAAAGCATTTATTATATATAATAACTATCTAGGCGGTTACCACCACCTAATATTAAAGGTGATATTTTATAATCTACTAAATTAAATATAGTAGCTAGTTCAGGGTATAAATACCCTAGCTAGTATTCTATTCTTACTTATTAATATAGCTTACTACTAATATATTAGCTCTACTAATTCTATATAAATTACTATATTATTAGGTTATTTAGGGAGTATCCCCTAAATTCCCCTTAAACTTATTTTCTTATCTTATTATTATAGTTGCCGGGCCTTCTAACCTAATTCTTCTCTTAATTATGCTCCCTTTTCTTACCAGTAGTATCACACCGCTGCTTCTTCCTTATCCATAGTAAACTTATTAAGCCTAGATGGTTCTACTTCCTATTACTATAAGGGCTCTATTATAGAGCTTTCCTCTAATTTTTCTGATTAAGGATATGATTCTTATATCTTTAATTTATATAATATATTTAATATAGTTTCTTTTAATATATAGTATATATTATTTATCTTTTATATTTTATATATATCTTCTTTTTAATTAATTATTGAATTTATTATGCTTCTCCTATATATTATCTAAGTTTTCTCTTAATAACCACTAATTATATTTTATAGGGTAATCCTTCTATTTAACCAAATACTATATACTATTCTTGCACTTCTTCTTATCAAGGATTTCTTCTATCTCCTATTCTTCCTTATTATTAATAATTTCTAAGAATAGTAGGTAATCTACTATATTATTACTACCTATATACTAATAGTACTTTTCTAGTAGAAAGATATAGAATATATTCCAGATTTTTTATAATATTAGTAGCTATAATTAATATACTTATATACTAACTAGTTTAAGGACTTAGAATAGTCCAATAAAATGTAGTATAAGTTTCCTACTCTAATACCTTAGATATAGATATTTTATTAATAGTAGGATAAAGTTATTTATTTTAAATATTATTAGTTTATACCTATAGTTGTAGTATTTTGCTTGCTCTTAGCTTATATTAATAAGGTATTCTTCTAGCTTCTTATAAATATTATGGAGTTGCTTTACTCGCTCTTATATATCTAGTACTTATTTTTGATTCTTGATGTTATAATAGACTTCTAGATAGAACCTATATAGTATAAAGAATAGGGTTATATTTATTAATATATTAATACTATTATTATATATAAATTTAATAATTAGTAATAGTTTTACCTATATTTTCAGGTGCTCTCTGTAGTATACGCGTAGGTATTCCTGAATTATTTAATTTTGATGTTCTATCTATCTGTTAGTTTGCGGATGGAATGCGGTTCCTATATATCTATATATATATAATATATAGTATAGTTCTAACTAGAATTCACTTGTGAATTTTAGGTCTCAGTCTGAGATAATGCCTTTAGGCAAGCCAAAGCTTCTTATAACCCTATTAAGCAGTATATTAGTAATATTTACAGCTATATAATCTTTTATAGTTAGGGTATAGAGTACTATTTTATATATCTATTAATAATTATTAAGATAGTATTATATACACTACTATCGCGCTTGGACAGTGGGATGCCACTTATAAAATCTATAATAATCTCTATCTATAGATATTCCGGTACAGGTAGCGCCTATAATTTGCTATATAGGTGGTGTCTCTTCACCTTCACCCGCTAGCATATATTATATATCTGTATATATTCTTGTATGTCCTGGTGTATTAATGGCTAGTAGTACTTTCTATTTAAGAGTTTAACCATTTTGGTTGCTCTAAAGTATCCTATATAAAGGTTATTATGGTACCTTCTTATAAGCTTAAACTTCACTGCTAGGTTATCCAGTATATAGGCTTAACCCTGGAATAATAGGACGTCCTAATAGTTTACTAACTAATTACCCGCCCTCTTCCTGACTCGCTCTTCTAATATATTATATTTGTTTTTAGTAATTTTATATTAAATTTACAGTTCTTATAGAATATTAGGGATCTCCTTTTCTATATAGGCTGCTTCACCTTCCATGGCTCTTATAACAACACAATATGGGTAAGTGCTTTTCCCTACTTACCCTGCTGTTTACTACCTATAATACCTGCACTCTTCCTATATCCAGGATGCGCGAAGACCGTATAAGGCCGTAGTTATAGTATTACTATAGGGGCTCGCCTCCCTATACTCTGGACTAGTCCCTAGCTATTACCCTATATACCTAATTACTTTTAATCTGTTTTTAAGTATCAGGGTTATACATATAGTATTTTCTAGTAATACTGCCAACTTTTAGCATAGTGTTAGAAGTAGGTTATCTAACAGTCTTTCTTCTATTATATAGTCTGGGTGTCTTAAGGGTGTATCTACAGGATTAGACAGACCCACGCGGTGGTGAAGGATAAAGTCATACTCCACTAATAATATAGCCCATCTGGCTTACCTACTATTAAGCTATATAACCCTTATAAATCCAGTCAGATTTCTGTGGTCTATATAGACTTTAATTAGAGTAGCACTTCCCTCTAGATAGTGCCTCTACTACTTGAAACACTCTACAATCATAAGCAACTCTTAATTATATATCTTATACCTTATTTCAGTATCTTTTATCTTATATGAATAGAATACCACTAGGCGCTATTAGCCCTCTCTATTATACTAGGATAATATCCCTGCTATCACGAATTGCGACATATCTATCTCTACCCTGATTAATAGTTCTGGATTAAAATATCTAATAACTAGTGCTATATAAATATATCTTATAGTATCTAAAACAATTACTCTATACTTTTAGTCCACTTAAATAGTTTTATCGGCTTACCATTTTTTATTCCCTTTATAAGGTTAGTTAAGCCTCTTATAATCTTTACATAATCTTTAATAAATTATCTATAAAAATTGTAAAACCTAAGGAATATTTATACTTCCTTCAGGGTCGTTGGTGTAGGCCATTCCTTAATAGTTACTACTCTTACTCTATCTATATATATACTATCCATCCTGACCATAAAGCTAAGAAACTTAACCTCATTAGTAAAGAACTTATACTTTTTAAGGTTATAGTATAGGTCATACGCTTGCAGCTACATAAATATTATATACATATCCTACACATAGGACTCCCAGTCCTCTGAGTAGATGAGGATATCGTTAAGGTATATGATACATATGGTATCAATATAGTTCCCTAACACTTTATTAATATATACCTAGAATGTTACAGGTATATTAGCTAAACCAAATAGTATTACTAGGTACTTATAGTGGCCATAACGCGTGCGAAACACTGTCTTCCACTTATAGCCTTCCTTAATATATATTCTATAATATATATTCTATAATATATATTCTTAAGATCTAACTTTATGAAAATCTTTACGCCACTTAGTCAATCCAGGATTTCTGAAATGAGTGGTAGGGGGTATCTATTCTTAATAGTAACCTTATTAAGGCCTCTATAGTCTACGCACAGGCATAGCTCGCTATTCTTCTTTGGTATAAATAGAATAGGTACGCCTATAGGGCTTATAGAGGGCCTTATCCACCTATTCTATAGCGCCTCGCTGAGATATTCTCTAAAAGCCTTAAACTTTTTTACTAATATATGGTAGATTAGATAGTATAGTAGTTCTACCATTATCTTAATTACATGGTCTATACTCTTATAGCTCAGTAATATTATTATAGCTTCTTTTTTAAAGATATTTATAAAATCTTATAATTTATTAGGTAGTATATATTCTACTTACGCCTTCTTCAGCTTTATACTTAGAAGGAGTATATTATAGTACTTATCTTTATTAATCTCTTCCTCTACACTTATTATACATACTATTAGTACTATATCTTTAAAGTACCACTTCTCCTATCCTATATTAAGGAGAATATCTTATTACTTTATAGTAGGTATATCTAGGATAATATATAATTACCCTTAGTCTATTATAAATGTAATTACTGGTATAATCTTCTTAACTTTATTTAAGTTTTCTAAATATAGTTTAATTTTATATACCCTAAAACAGTTAATATCTATAACGCCCCCCTAATACAGGTAAGGCATGTGTATATCTACTTCTAGGAGGTTGAGCTCCTCTGCAAGTCTTAGTATTATTAGGCTGATATCAGCTCCTAAGTCTAATATAATTTTGATATTCTTACTATTAGTAAGACCCTTAATTATCCTATTTATATTAATTACTTTCCCTACAGCTTCAAGTTCTATATAGATTATATATATAGAGTTCAGTGTAACCCCAACACTTTTCCCTTATCAGTTGTTTCTCCCTTTGGCTTATGACAGTCTTGTGTTATATATCCAAACTTATTGTACTTATAACATCTTATTTTCAACTCTTTCTTTTTATTGGTGGATAGTTTAGGGTCTTCTAACTTATATTTTAGATTTACTAGTTCTCCACTCTAATTATATTTAGGGAATATATTATTATTGCTAAACTTTTGTTTTAAGCCTATATTTGCTATCTCTATCTCCATTTTCTTCTTAGTTTTCTCTTACCTTATAAGTAGTGTTATAATACTACTGCATATCTCTAGTATTATTAATAGGCTTACTAGATAATATTATAAATCTAATCTAAGTTTTGTAATAAGATTATTATATTTCTCCTTCTCTGTCTATATAGTGGTTATCTAGGCTTCTAAAGAGGTAAGATATACTTTAAAGTTAGCTATAGTTTAACCCTTCCTTTAGGTTACTTAAATATATACTATATAGATATTTAGCTTATGGTTTCCCGGATCTTCAAGTTTGTTAAGTAGGAATATTATAAGTTCTTCCTATATATTTAGCTTATCTCCTTTATTTCTGGTATGGTCAGACCAAGTTATCCTTAAGGAGCTTATAAGAAATTATTAGGCCTAGGCTACCTAAATACTTTCTTACATGAATCTCCTAGGTACTAGTTAAAATGCGTTTATAGTATAGTTAATCCAGTTAGTATACTCCTATAGTATTCTTCCTTTATATTCTAGAAGGTTCTTTAGGTGGATATCCTTCCCTTAAGGTAGAGTGCTTAATAGTGTTGGTTTAGGGGTTTCAGTATTAGTATTCTCTAGTTAACTATCTTTAATTATAATAGGGGTATTATAAGTCAACTACTCTTTAATTATGGCTTCTATTTATATTACTCTCTCTTTTAGTTCTTTAAGTTGGATCTTTCTTTAAAGGTCTGCTTCTTTTTTCTTTAATTCTCTGATTTACTTGTCAATTGATGGTATTAATAATAAAGGTTCTAGTTTAATAGTAGATATAAAGATACTATTATTATATAGTTATTTTAATATCCTGATACCAGGCCTACACCTTTATTTTGGCAAAGAGTTGTCAGAATTATAAAGGGTAAATGTAAGTGTGATATCAGAATGGGGAGTAATAAATATAAATTAGTATTAAAACTAATAACTAAGGAGTCAAACTAAGGTAGATACTATATATAGCTTAAATACTGCTTCCCCCTGGAGCATGTAACCCACGGCCTGAGCGCAGCCGTACCGTGCGTATGTTCCTACTCCGTTCCTCATATATGGCCTTAAATGGCTTATAACTATCTTTAATAAGCATACAGCCTTAAAAACTATTAAAATATATAGGCTGCTTATTCTTAATAGCCATAGCAGTTATTTAATACCAGAATTTAATTAGTATTATAAAAACTATAATATTATCACTCTTTATATGCCTATTTACTCCTTATACCTCCTCCAACCTCTCGATATCACGATTTTTAGACCTCTTAAGCATATATACTTAATAGAGGTTATGGACTTTATTAAACTAGGCATTAACTATATAGATAAAATAGAATTCTTAAAAGCTTTTATATAGGTATAGCAAAAGGCCTTTACAGCCTTAAATATCTATAGTAGCTTTAAAGCTACTGGCCTTATTCTATATAATCTAAATAAAGTATTAGCAAATATCTGGAGACCTATTACACCTCCTAAGCTACTAATTATAGCTATATAGTAATAGTTACTACAAATACTATATAATCTTACTTAACTAGAGCAATACTTTACTGTACTTAAAAGATACATTTCTAGGTAATTATAATTATATATACTATCTTTACTATCTGATTTAGCCTTAGATAACCTTATTAAGGGCTGTAAGATAGTTATATTAAGTATAATACTACTTACTAGAGAAAATAAGAGATTATAAGCCATGAATAAATATCAAAAACGCAAAATATAGTAAAAGAAGTAATATTTATATATAAATAATACCTTTATTATTGCTAAGGCTTCTGTAAGGTTTTAAATATCCCAGAAGGCTTAATAGCCTTAAAAAACAGCCTCTCAGGATCAGGTGGTGGATAGGCCTGAAAATAGGCTTATAGAGTAGGTGGCTAAGGTAGTGGTGGATTATATGATTTCTTAATTAAATAGGCTCATTAATCGTGCACTATACGGAATATCTTGCTATATTTATAAAGGAGGCAATCATCTAGCCATAGACTGTAAGAAATATCGCTAGATAATTAATTCTATCCAATATTCACGTGTATGCAACGATAAATGTGCCAGTCCATATAGGGACCCTAGCCACTTGATAGGGGTGGCCACTTAATAATAGATCACATTATCCAACCACATGATAGCATAGCTTATATGCTCATGTGATAATCACATGATATTCATATGATTCCATAAAGAGCTTAGAAATAGGCCTTGAATAAAAGATTAAGATATTCATGGCTATAGTTATAGTATATATATATATATATTATAGACTAACTAAGCTAGTTAAGTCTATAGAGACTAACTACTATCTTAATCTTAAAGAAGGCTATATCAAAAAATGGATATTACGAAATTTCCAAAATTAATAGGCTCTTCTAATTATAACTTATGGTCTATTAGAATGGAAGCAATATTAGTTGAAAGAGACTATACGGATATTAAAAATAATGCTGTTACCCTTAAAGCAGCTGGTAATAATAAAAGCCTATATAGAGAATTACTAATTAAGACTAATAAGGTAAGTACCTTAATTAAGCTTATACTAGGAGATGGGCTATTATTAAAATCAAGGTATATTAGTGACGCTAATATATTATGGAATAACCTTAAAAAACTATATGGTTAATAAGGTTTTAGTATTGAATTTATTAGCTATAAAGAGCGAATAAATACTATACTTAAATCTAGTAAAAATAATATGGAGGTTTATATCTATAATATAAAAAGGCTCCTAAATACCTTAGCTTTATCTAATCTAGTATTACCACCTAAGTTTGTAGTAGTACTTATATTAAATAATCTAAGTTTAGATTATAATTATATAGTGGCTATAATTACATAAACTATAAGGTTATCTAAAAAAGAAATAGATCTAGATTAGATATTTAGTTAGCTACTGGATAAAAATAAGAGATTAGGTAAAAAGGCTGATACTAAAGATATAGTAGATATAGAAATGACTCTACCTACTAAAAGTAATAAGCCTAAGAAACCTAAATATATATCTTGCAATAAAAAGGGGCATATAGAAGAAAAATATTGGATAAAGTACCCTGAATTAAAGTCTAAGACAATAAATAATAGCTCTGAATTAGATAATAAGGAAGAGTTAATCCTTATTACTAATTAGGTATCAAAAACTAAATCTAGTATTGAATAGGTACTAGATTCAGGAGCTACTATTTATATTTATAATAGAAAAGATATATTCTAATCTATTATACCTATAGATAAGATAATTATTTAGGGGAATAGTAGATTATTAATAAAGGCTTTAGGAGTAGGTAATATTAGTATTATATTTACTAATACTAATAAACCTACTATCCTAAAAGATGTGCTTTATATTCTAGAATTATAGGTTAACTTAATTTTAGTTAACCAAATAATTAAAAATAGAGTGGTTATTACTAGTTCAGCTAGTAAAACTAAACTTACTAAAAATGGAAAGCCTATAGCTGAGATAATCCATAAAAATAAGCTTATAATCTTAAAAACTAAGATAAATAAGTAACAACAACTAATAGAGGAAAATAAGGACTTGATTTTCCTCACAGAATCTGTAAAGAAAACTAAAAATCAAGTTTTCCTTACAGATGAAAATCAAATCATACAAGATCCATGGCATGCTAGGCTGGCGTATCCTAATAATAAAGTACTTTCTAAATTATAAGATAATATAGAAGGTACTATTATTAAGGATAACTTTCA
This sequence comes from Verruconis gallopava, assembly GCF_000836295.1. Classification (NCBI taxonomy): domain Eukaryota; kingdom Fungi; phylum Ascomycota; class Dothideomycetes; order Venturiales; family Sympoventuriaceae; genus Verruconis; species Verruconis gallopava. The sequence goes on along the minus strand of NW_015622222.1, from coordinate 17,782 downwards.
AAAAGATTACACTATATATATATAAGTAAAACTTACTAGAAATATTAGTAAAGAACTATCTACTAATAGTTCTAGATATTTATATAAAATACATATAGATATAAGTAGACCTATTATGCCAAAAACATTAAATAGCTATAGGTATTATATTATATTTCTAGATAATTACTTATAATATCTTTCTATTGAGCTATTATTATCAAGGAAAGATATACATGAGGTAATTATAAGAAATATCCGCCTATTAGAGAGACAAGCACCTAATAATGAAAAATTGGCTATAATTTAAACAGATAATAAATTTAAGTTAAAAGCCTTAGTAGAATATCTATTAGAAAAGGGGATTATAATTGCTTATTCAGCCCTATATATACCTGAATAAAATGGGATAGCTAAGAGGGTAAATAGAATATTACTTAATAAGGTTAGAGCCTTATTATTTAATACTAATTTACCTGCATACTTATAGGGTAAAGCTATAATAGTAATTACCTATTTATATAATAGGATACTAAACAGCTCATTAAGCTTTAAAACCCTATATAAGATAAAATTAGGTAAAAAACCTAATATAAGTAATATAAAAATCTGGGGATTATTAGCTTATTAAAGGCTACCTAATCAGGTATTAAATAAGCTGGACCCAAGATCAAAACCCTGTTATCTAATAGGATATAGATCAAATTAATATAAATTACTAGATTTTACATTTAATAAGACTATATGGTCGAGAGATATAAAAATACTAGAAGGCAGATTTAAAGAATTACCTCTTAATTCTCTAAAAAATCCTTATATATCTGAAGATATATCAGATATAGAATCAGCAGATTCACCAAATATATCTGATTAAGAAGATATATCAGATATAGAATCAGCAGATTCACCAAATATATCTGATCAAGAAGATATAGAGGATGAAATAGCCCTAGTAACTAGTAATAACCAAGAAAACTTAATAGATCCTAATAACTGGTAAAACCTATATAATCAGTTATTAAAATAAGCTTTAATAACTGATATAGAACCAATAAGCTATCAAGAGATAATAATTTATCCTGACAAAGAGCATTACTTAGAAGCTTGTAATTAGGAAATTAATCAGCTTATTAAAAATAATATATAGATCTTAGTACCTAAACCTAATCAAAAGGTTTTACAGGGTAGATGGGTATTTAATAAGAAGATTAAACCTGATAGTTCTATAAAATATAAGGCTTACTGGGTAGTAAATGTTAAGCTATGCTCATTGGAGGGCGGATGCTTAGTAAGATTTATATAGAAGAAAACTTATATATTTAAGTTATATATTTTGTTTTACTTACATTACAAAACTGAGGTAGGTCCTGTTGCTTATATAGACCAATTACCCCGCTTTTCATACAACCTCGGTTAGTTGAATACCTCAGTTATTACCTAATACCTGAATGACTAATGTTTTCATTCTATTATTTAAGAAATATATCATAGATCTCATTCTGGATTAACACACCCCCTTAAGCTATTATAAGTAGGATAATTTAGGTACTTATATATAGCTTATTTTGATCAGGCATCTTATATTTATTTCAGGTTAAGACCTCTGAAAAATACTTGCCATTTAGGTCCTGTAAGTATTTTAGTAAATCCATCAGCTATTATTTTATTAGTAGGAATATATAGAAGGTCTATATTATTCTCTACTATATGATATCTGATAAAGTGATACATTATATCTATATGCTTTGTTCTAGCATGATATAATGGATTTTTAGATAATGCTATTGCAGATTGACTATCTGTATAGATTATCTTACTATTATTAATAGCCTTATTAAAGATATGAAGTTCTTTTATAAAACTATTAATAAATAGATTTTCTTTTATGGCTTCTTTATAGGCCATATATTCAGCTTCACAACTACTTATAGCAGGGGTTTTTTGAAGTTTGGAAAACCATGCTATAGGTGCTGATTGTGCTATTTGATTTTCTTTACAAGGTTCTTGTGTAAAGAAAAATATATAGCCTGATGTTGATTTTCTTGCTATAAGATCACCCCCCCAATCTGAGTCTACATAACCAGTTAGGTCTATTAGACTAGATTGATTTGTTGTATAGGATAGGCAGTATTTACTAGTATTTAATAAATACCCCTATAGGTGATTTATAGCTTTGAAATGTTCTTGACTGGGATTAGATATAAATCTAGCTAATAAGTAAACACTTATTACTAGATCAGGTCTGGTCCATGTAATAAGGTATATAAGAGATCCTATTTCTTACTAAAATTGTTTTATATCTCTTATATTTGCCTTACTTATATTTTCTACTAATTTTATACCAGTAGGTAGTGGTGTTTTCCTAGGTTTGACAGTGGATTTTTTAAACTTGCTAATGATATTATGTATATAGTCTTCTTGACTAATACATATATTATTAGCTTGTCTTTTTATTTGAATTCCTAGGAAGTGTTTAATCTCGCCTAGATTAGATATCTCTAATCCTTGTGAGGTTAAACTTTGATATAGTGTTTTTGTTAGATGATAATTTTTAGTAAAAACTAATATATCATCTACATGTACTGCTAATATTATATCTTCTTTATAATATATAGCAGTATCTGTGACAGATTGGCAGAATTTTAATTTTTTAACTAATATATCAGTTAAAAATAGCTGCCACTGTCTTGCAGATTGTTTTAGACTATATAAAGCTTTGTTAAGCTTATAAACCTAATTAGGTTTTTCTTGGTCTATAAATCCTTAAGGTTATTTTATATATACTTCTGTATCTATAGGTGTATTTAGGAATGCTTGTTTTACATCCCATTGTTCTATAGACCAGTTATAATATATAACTATATATAATAGAATCCTTATAGTATCAGGCTTAGCAGTACTAGCAAATATTTCTTTATAATTTATACTATATACCTGCATATAGCCTTTTACGACCTAGCGAGTCTTATATTTTATAGAACTATCAGGTTTAATCTTCTTATTAAATACCCATCTACCCTATAAAACCTTTTGATTAGGTTTAGATACTAGGGTCCATATATTATTTTTAATAAGCTGATTAATTTCCTAATTATAAGCTTCTAAGTAATGCTCTTTATTAGGATAAATCATTATCTCTTAATAGCTTGTTGGTTCTATATCAGTTATTAGGGCTTATTCTAATAACTGATTATATAGGCTTTACCAGTTATTAGGATCTATTAAGTTTTCTTAGTTATTACTAGTTACTAGGGCTATTTCATCCTCTATATCTTCTTGATCAGATATATTTGGTAAATCTGCTGATTCTATATCTGATATATCTTTAGATATATAAGGATTTTTTAGAGAATCAAGAGGTAATTCTCTAAATCTGCCTTCTAGTATTTTTACATCTCTCAACTAGATAGTCTTATTAGATGTAAAATCTAGTAATTTATATTAATTTAATCCATATCCTATTAGATAACAGGGTTTTGATCTTGGATCCAGCTTATTTAATACCTGATTAGGTAGCCTTTGATAAGCTAATGATCCCTAGATTTTTATATTACTTATATTAGGTTTTTTTCCTAATTTCATCTCATATGGGGTTTTGAAGCTTAATGAGCTGTTTAGTGTCCTATTATATAAATAGATAGCTGCTATTATAGCTTTACCCTATAAGTATATAGGTAAATTAGTATTAAATAATAAGGCTCTAACCTTATTAAGTAATGTTCTATTTACCCTCTTAGCTATCCCATTTTGTTCAGGTGTATATGGGGCTAAGTAAGTAATTATAATCCCCTTTTCTAATAGATATTCTGCTAGGGCTTTTGACTTAAATTTATTATCTGTTTGAATTATAGCCAATTTTTTATTATTAGGCGCTTGTCTCTCTAATAGGCGGATATTTCTTATAATTACCTTATGTATATCTTTCCTTAATAATAATAGCTTGATAGAAAGATATCATAAATAATTATCTAGAAATGTAATATAATATCTATAGCTACTTAGTGTTTTTAGTGTAATAGGTCTACCTATATCTATATGTATTTTATGTAAATATCTAGAACTATTAGTAGATGGTTCTCTACTAATATTTCTAGTAAGTTTTGCTTGTATATATATAGTGCAATCTTTTTGAGAGTTATCCTTAATAATAGCACCTTCTATATTGTCTTGTAATTTAGAAAGTACTTTATTATTAGGATACGCCAGCCTAGCATGCTATGGATCTTATGTGATTTGATTTTTATCTATAAGGAAAACTTAATTTTTAGTTTTCTTTACAGATTCTGTAAGGAAAATCAAGTCCTTATTTTCCTCTATTAGTTGTTGTTACTTATTTATCTTAATTTCTAAGATTATAAGCTTATTCTTATAGATTACCTCAGTTATAGGCTTTCTATTTTTAATAAGTTTAGTTTTACTAGCTGAACTAGTAATAACCACTCTATTTTTAATTACTTGGTTAACTAAAATTAAGTTAACCTATAATTCTGGAATATAAAGTATATTTTTTAGGATAGTAGGTTTATTAGTACTAGTAAATATAATACTAATATTATCTACTCCTAAAGCCTTTATTGATAATCTACTATTCCCCTAGATAATTATCTTATCTGTAGGTATAATAGATTAGAATATATCTTTTCTATTATAAATATAAATAGTAGCTCCTGAATCTAGTACCTATTCAATACTAGATTTAGTTTTTAATACCTAATTAGTAATAAGGATTAACTCTTCCTTATTATCTAATTTAGAGATATTATTTATTATCTTAGGCTTTAATTTAGGGTGCTTTATCCAGCATTTTTCTTCTATATGCCCTTTTTTATTATAAGATATGCATTTAGGTTTCTTAAACTTATTACTTTTAGTAGGTAGAGTTATTTCTACATCTACTATATCTTTAGTATCAGCCTTTTTACCTAATCTCTTGCTTTTATCTAGCAGCTGACTAAATATCTGATCTAGATCTATTTCTTTTTTAGATAACCTTATAGTTTATGTAATTATAGCTACTATATAATTATAATCTAAACTTAGATTATTTAATACAAGTGCTACTACAAACTTAGGTGGTAGTACTAGATTAGATGAAGCTAAGGTATTTAAGAGCCTTTTTATATTATGGATATAAACCTCTATATTATTTTTACTGGATTTAAATATAGTATTTATTAGCTCTTTATAGCTAATAAATTCAGCACTAAATCCTTATTAACTATATAGTTTTTTAAGGTTATTCCATAATATATTAGCATTATTAATATACCTTGATTATAATAATAGCCTATATCCTAATATAAGTTTAATTAAGGTACTTACCTTATTTGTCACGCAACCACCCTTTGCGCATGAGGATCGCTCAAAAAGACAGGCTATACTAGCTCAATTAGCTAGTATAGCTGGGTGGTATAATATATATACCCTTACATTATTAGTCTTAACTAGTAATTCTCTATATAGGCTTTTATTATTACCAGCCGCTTCAAGGGTAATGGTATTATTTTTAACATCCATATAATCTCTTTCAATTAATAGTGCTTCCATTCTAATAGACCATAAGTCATAATTAGAAGAGCCTATTAATTTTGGAAATTTCGTGATATCCATTTTTACCTGATATAGCCTTCTTTAAGATTAAGATAGTAGTTAGTCTTTATAGACTTAACTAGCTTAATTAGTCTATAATATATATATATATATATATATATA
>NW_015622222.1:0-11991 GCF_000836295.1 Verruconis gallopava | reverse complement strand
TTGTCACGCAACCACCCTTTGCGCATGAGGATCGCTCAAAAAGACAGGCTATACTAGCTCAATTAGCTAGTATAGCTGGGTGGTATAATATATATACCCTTACATTATTAGTCTTAACTAGTAATTCTCTATATAGGCTTTTATTATTACCAGCCGCTTCAAGGGTAATGGTATTATTTTTAACATCCATATAATCTCTTTCAATTAATAGTGCTTCCATTCTAATAGACCATAAGTCATAATTAGAAGAGCCTATTAATTTTGGAAATTTCGTGATATCCATTTTTACCTGATATAGCCTTCTTTAAGATTAAGATAGTAGTTAGTCTTTATAGACTTAACTAGCTTAGTTAGTCTATAGTATATATATATATATACTATAACTATAGCCATAAGTATCTCAATCTTTTATTCAAGGCCTATTTCCAAGCTCTTTATGGAATCATGTGAATGTCATGTGCTTATCACATGAGTATATAAGTTATGCTGTCATATAATTAGATAACATGATCCACCATCAAGTGGCCACCCCCATCAAGTGGCCAGGGTCCCTACATGGACTGGTACATTTGTCGTTGCATACACACGAATATTAGATAGAATTAATTATCTAGCGATATTTCTTATAATCTATGGTTAGATAATCGCCTCCTTTACAAATATAGCAAGATATTCTGTATGGTGCGCAACTAATAAGCCTATTTAATTAGGAAATCACATGATCTACCACTACCTCAGCTACCTGCTCTACAGGCCTATTTTCAGGCCTATCCACCACCTGATCCTGAGAGGCTGTTTTTTGAGGCTGTTGAGCCTTCTAGGATGCTTGAAACCTTGCAGAAGCCTCAGTAATGGTAAGGGCATTATTTATATATAAATATCACTTCTTTCACTATGCTTTGCGTTTTTGACGTTCATTCATGGCTCGTAATCTCTCATTTTCTCTAGTAAGTAGTACTGTACTTGACATAGCTATCTCACAGCCCTTGATAAGGCTATCTAAGGCTAAATCAGATAGTGAAGGTGGTATATATAATCATGATTACCTGGAAATGTATCTTTTAAGTACAGTAAAGTGTTGCTCCAGTTAAGCAAGATTATATAGTATTTATAGTAACTGTTACTATATAGCTACAATTAGTAGCTTAGGAGGTATGATAGGTCTCTAGATGTTTATCAGTACCTTATTTGGATTATACAGAACAAGGCCAGTAGCTTTAAAGCTACTGTAGATATTTGAGGCTGTAAAGGCCTTTTGCTGTGCCTGTATAAAAGCCTTTAAGAATTCTGTTTTATCTATATGGTTAACGCCTAGTTTGATGAGGTCTATAACCTCTATTAAGTATGCATGCTTGAGAGGTCCAAAAATCGCGATATCGAGAGGTTGGAGGAGGTGTGAGGAGTGAGCAGGCATGTAAAGAGTGATAATATTATGGTCTTTGCAGTACTGATCAAATTCTGGTATTAAGTGGCTGCTGTGGCCATCAAGAATAAGCAGCCTATGTGTTCCAATAGTTTTTGAGGCTGTATGCTTGTTAAAGATAGTTGTAAGCTATTTAAGGCTATATATATTGGTTGTCCACCCCTTATTACTAGTGTTAATGATCTAATCGGGTGGAAGGTTGGTGTCTTCATATTAAAGTGATTGCTGATGCTTTCCTTTCATAATAATCATCAGAGGCAGCGCCTAGCCTGTTGAATTGATTGCTTTAATTACTATAACCTACTTATAATTGCCTGGTTATTGGTGTTGAGGTTTTGTAGTCCGATCAGTAGTAGTCACCACCCTAATAGAGTAGCTAGCCACTCTGAGTGTAAAGCCAGTCTTATTAAAATTATAGATGTCTGCTGCAATGATGCCGTATTTTTTGATAATATTATTAACTAGGTTAAACCAGCCTTGAAGGAGCACTGGATCCTTATATTTGAGTTATTATATATTGATATTATATGAGTAACAAGCCTTCAAAGTAGGTCGTCGGTTGATGAAGCGGTTTGACCAGTTCTTCCCAATTTGGAAATCCTTGGATCCATAACGACTTTGAAGCAATAATTGAGCTGTATGTTGTATAGAATTAATAGATAATGGATAACCTTGCTTATCCATTTCTATAATCCATGATTCAAGAGCCTCTTCCTCTGCTGAAGTGAAGTTATGCCTATTTGCGCGGGAATTAACGCGTCCAATTCCCCCCTGCAAGCGGCGCCTTAAGGTTGTTCTAGGTATATTATATAGCTGTGTAGCATGCTGTATACTCAAAATATTATTGTTTTTAAGAGCTTTAATAGCAAGGATAATACGACCCTTATTTTGAAGCTTTTCATCAAGTAATTGAGGAGGCATGGTTGGTTTTTGGTAGGGGATGCTAGGATGCAAGGTGGACCCCTGGCCACTCGATGGGGGTGGCCACTTGATGGTGGATCACGTTATTTATAGGGTCACGTGAAAGTCACGTGTACTAATCTTCTTAGTCATATATGACCTTTTATATATCCAAAATAGGTAATAGAGTCTTCTAAAATATTAGGTAGACTCTATTAGTTAAAAAGAATATATAAATCTTTAGTTATCAGAGAGTATATGCTTAACCCGGGCTCATAACCTGTTAAGCTATGCTCATTGGAGGGCGGATGCTTAGTAAGATTTATATAGAAGAAAACTTATATATTTAAGTTATATATTTTGTTTTACTTGCATTACAAAACTGAGGTAGGTCCTGTTGCTTATATAGACCAATTACCCCGCTTTTCATATAACCTTGGTTAGTTAAATACCTTGGTTATTACCTAATACCTGAATGACTAATGTTTTCATTCTGTTATTTAAGAAATATATCATAGATCTCATTCTGGATTAACAATAATAGCTTAAGGGGGTGTGTTAATCCAGAATAAGATCTATAATATATTTCTTAAATAACAGAATGAAAATATTAGTCATTTAAGTATTAGGTAATAACTGAGGTATTTAACTAACCAAGATTATATAAAAAGTAGGGTAATTAGTCTATATAAGCAACAGGACCTACCTTAGTTTTGTAATATAAGTAAAACAAAAATATATATCTTAAATATATAAGTTTTCTTCTATATAAATCTTAATAAGCATCCGCCCTCCAATAGCTTAACATATATATATAATAGCTAAGGTATTAATAAACCTAAATAATATTATTTTATACTAATAATACCCTTAATAAGTATTAAATATTATCTTATCCTTATTACCTTATTTAATCTAAATTTAATAGAATATTTCTAATATATTAAATTTTATAAATTATGAAGCTTTTTAAAATTAGTTTTATAACTCTTAAATTAATAATAGTATTATACTATTCTTTATTATAATACTATTTAAGTATTTATAATTTATATAAAGTTATAATTTATTATTAGATTTCAATATATAAAATACTAGATATCTTATAGAAAACTTAGATTCTTTAATAAACCCTTATTTTAGGTTTTTATTTAAGTATTTATCTAGTACCTCTCTCTAGTCTACCTTAAGTAGGTAGATATTAAATCTTTTTAATTAGAATCCCTCTTTTAGTATTATTTTATAGTTAAACAGCTAATATAGTAATAAAGCTTCTTCTAAAGCCTCCTTCTTAAAAAATTCTATAAATTTTTTATATTTTAGAGGAATTTAGAATACTATCTTTGTTAATCCAGAATGAGATCTATGATATATTTCTTAAATAACAGAATGAAAATATTAGTCATTCAGGTATTAGGTAATAACCGAGGTATTCAACTAGCCGAGGTTGTATGAAAAGCGGGGTAATTGGTCTATATAAGCAACAGGACCTACCTCAGTTTTGTAATGTAAGTAAAACAAAATATATATCTTCAATATATAAGTTTTCTTCTATATAAATCTTACTAAGCATCCGCCCTCCAATGAGCATAGCTTAACAATAATTTATTATTATAGTTTATATATTATTTAATAAAATCCTTTTTTAATTATTTAACTTAAATCCTCTAAATCTTAAGTATATTAATTTTGATTAGAGATGCCACTTAATATATTATAGAGTCTCTTTCTTACTATAAAAGAGTATATTTAACCTTTATTCCCTTATTATAGTTAGTTCTTCTATTTAATATATCTATATTAGTATTAAGTTTCCTACTCTAATATTTAATCTTAAAGTTAAATAATAATAGTTTATATAACTATCTTAGCTATTATTTATTTAATACCTTAGTAGTGGTAAAATTTTAGAGATTCTAATAATCTAATAAGATTAAGAATATATTTTTTATACCTTCTAAATAATATTATTAGTATTTAAGTATATTAATAATTACTAATAATTCTTAATCTAATATAGAGTATCTAGTTTCTATATCTATAGATTTTCTTAAATAATAGGCTACTAGTTACTATAGCCTATCTTTATCCTATTAATTTAGAACCGCTCCTAGAGTATATTTAGAAGCATCTATCTTAACTTTTATTAGTTTTTTCTTATTAAATAATTATAGTACTGGAGTAGTTATAACTAGTTTCTTAAATTTATTAAAGGCCTTTTAAGTATCCTTAATCTACTAAAATTTCTAGGAAGTAATATTAGTATTTTCCCTTTTCTTAATAAGTTTAGTAAGTAATACTATAATACTTAAATATCTAGGGATAAACTATTAATAATAATTTATAAATTTTAAAAATACTTAAACTTATTTAATAGTTTATAGTTTAGGCTATTTTTTAACTCTTTTAATTTTATCTAGGTTTACTTCTAATCCCTTTTCTAATATGATTAGTCTAATAAATTTGATTTTCTATTTATAGAACTTATATTTAGATAGTTTAAACTATAAGTTATATTTCTTTAATACTTTTAAGACCTTTTAGATATATTTAATATATTCTTTAAGTATCTAGGAGTATACTAAAATATTATCTATATAAATCTTAATATACTTATCTAAATATTCCTATAATATATAGTTTATATATATCTATATAATAGTTAGAGTATTAGTAAGCTTAAATAATATTAACGTAATCAACCACCTAGTGGACCACACCACCTAGTGGACCACCGATCTCGCCTCCATTTTGTCTTCGCCTTCAACAGTAAGCTACTGTGTTAATTAATTATTCTTATTTACAGCTAATTAATAAGCCTTATAGTTAAGACACTTTATTATCTTATATTTGAGCGAGTAGTACCAGCTGTACCTTAGTAGTACTCATTTCCACTACTCAGATACCTCAGCTTAAACCACCTCTACTAACTCCTTTTATTAATAATTAGCTAATTTAAGCGCCTCTACCACTATAAATATACCTCCTTTAACTAAATAAGACCTTTTCTGAGCTCACTTCCACCATTATCTAGCATTCTCGGCAGCGAGCCTCTTATTCTTGCTTACTAGAAGAACAATACTATATATAGCCATCTTACAGCCTTTAACTAATTATACTAGCGCTCAATTAGATAGCGATAGCAGGCTCTAAGAATAATATTTAAGATAGCTTTTAAGTAGCTTAGTTTAAGGCTATAGCTATAGTATATTATATAGTATCTCTACCATTACTACTAGATTAACTACTAGTAGAAGTGGAGGAGTTGGTGTTCAGAACTATAATTAAAGCTAGCTAAATATATAATCTAGGTTAAAAAAAATAAACCTAATAGTAGTAAAGCCACTACTAGCAGTCCTAAAGGTGATCACCTCCGCCCTTACCACCTGATATATCTATAGGAAGTTAAGCTTATTAATATAATTAACACTGAGGCCCATCTTCTGCTCCATAAGCCTACCATAGGCGCTTTTAAGCACTGAGAAACAGGCGACATCGAGCGGCTACAACAGGTGCGATAAATATACCAGTATATAGAGGATAATAATACTATTATTAAGGTAGTACTGGTCAAATTCAGGTAAAATATAGCTGCTATAACTATTAAAAATAAATAGGTAATAGTAGCTGCAAGTATAAGACCAAGTATACTTATTAAATATATGCTCTAGCCAGTGCAGGCTAATTATATTATTTGTCTACCTATTCTTACTAATAATAATAATCTAATTAAGTAGGAGCATGCTATTTTTATACCAGGCCCTCTAGTATATCACTGCCTCAAAGATGACGAGTAGTGGCGCTGCAGAGCCATATATTCTGATTATTTCAATAATTATTACCCACTCTCGGTTCCCAGGCTAAGTACTCCTAGGCCTTCCAGCTCTATTAGTACTAGTAATAACCTTTATAGTACTGATAATGCCTATCTGGAAGCCAGTTTTATTAAAGTTATATATATTATTCTTATTAATACTATACTCTACTATCATTATCTCTACACTCTTAAACCAGGCCTTAAGAAGCTTAGGGTTCTCACATTCACTTCTTTAGTAGTCATACTTCTGATTATATACCGCCTTAATTAAGCAGTGGCGGCTAATAAACCTATATACCCAGTTCTTACTAAGTACCACCTCCGCTGCATGCTCCTTTAATAAAAATATTATTATTTACTAGATAATAGCCTAATATAGTAGCATACCATATCAATCTATTAAGAGAATCTATTTAACTAGGCTAGCTTCCTTATTACTACTAAGAATATAGCTAATTATATCAGAACTATATTGCGGAGGTATACTTTAGAGGTGATAAAGAAGGGTGTTTTAAGCAACATCAAAGGCCTTTACGGCGGCCAAGGGTGATTCAAATTTGTCTTACTGATAGGCCTTAATAGCAAGCTTAAGTCTGCCAGCTTGATAGAGCGATTCCTGGCATGCGTTAATGGCCATTGGCTGTTAAAGATGAAGACAAGATGGAGGCGAGATCGGTGGTCCACTAGGTGGTGTGGTCCACTAGGTGGTTGATTACGTTACTCTATACTAATAATACTCTTAATAAGTACTAAATACTATCTTATACTTATTACCCTACTTAATCTAAATTTAATAAAATATTTCTAATATATTAAATTTTATAAACTATTAAGTTCCTTAAAATTAATTTTATTATTCCTAAATTAATAATAGTATTATACTATTCTTTACTATAATACTATTTAGGTATTTATAATCTATATAAAGCTATAATCTACTATTAGGTTTAGGTATATAGAATACTAGATATCTTATAGGAGACTTAGACTCTTTAATAAACCCTTATTTTAGATTTTTATCTAAGTACTTATCTAGTACCTCTCTTTAATCTACGTTAAGTAGGTAGATACTAAATCTTTTTAATTAGGATCCCTTCTTTAGTATTATTTTATGGTTAAACAGCTGGTATAGTAGTAAAGCTTCTTCTAAAACCTTCTTTTTAAAAGTTTTATAAATTCCTTATATTTTAGAGGAATTTAGAATACTATCTTCTACTCCCTTTAAAGCTAATAAATAGCTACTACCTCTATATCTTATATATTTTATTATATAAGCTTTTTTATCTACCCTCTAGTATGCTTCCTAGTCTAGGTAGGATATTAATCCTTAATTAGAGATATAATTAAGATTAACTAATTAATATATAATCTTTTATCCTAGAGCTATAATAATCTAAAGATAATATTTAAATCTCTAATATTAGTAATATTAAATATCCTTTTTACTCTTTTATCTAATATTATTATATTAATAGTTATCTTATTTTTAATTATATCTTGATCTAAAGTGATTAGGGTTCTATTAATAATAATAAATAGGTATAAATCCTTTTTCTTATATAAAGGTAGACCCTACTTCTTTATATATTAACTATTTAAGAAGTCTACTATAGCTCCTAAATTAATTATAACTATAATAGAGTTATCTATAATTTTAACTTTTATTATTAGTTTACTTTTCTTTAACTTATTAAGGCTTTAAGGTTCTTTCTAAAAGTCAACTATTATACCCCTTAATAATTAATTTTCTTATTTCCTAAGAAGTAAAGGTATTTACTTTTACTATTATTAAATATTTTTTTATTTAACTCTTATTTTTTAGAACTTCTATTATCTAAGTTAGATATTCCTTTTATTATTTATAAGTTTATTTGATATTTCTTCTATAGATTATTAGAATCTGGATCTGTATTTATCTGAAATCTAATTTAGTATAAGTCTTTAAGTAAAACCTATATAATTACCTTTTTTATTAAATTATTTGTTATATAGATAAGTTTTATAATATATATAAAGATATTTTCTATTATTTTATTTTTTTAGAATTAAGGTTTTTAATTATATTTTAGATTCCTTAAGGTGATGATTTAATATTGATTAATATATTACCTTTATTAATAATTCCTTATTCTATTAATAGTATATAGTATTTTAGATATTAATAATCTTAAGCTGTATAATAGTTAACTAGAAGATATTTATAGTATATATAATAATTATTACTCTTAATATCTTTAATCTGGAGTATTTATTATATTTATATAAAAGAAACTTCAGGTAATCTATAAGGATATTCTTATAATAATTCTCCTAAGTCCCTATTTTTACTATACTCCTAGAATCTGTAATCCTAGACCTTACAATAGCTAATTAGTAATATCTAATAGAACTTATAAGCTATATTTATCTAAATATTAAGATATTATTTTAAGATTCCCTAAATCACTATTTTATGCTATAATTCTATATTTTAATTTAATCCCTATTAATAAGTACTATAAGAGCCTTTCTTAAATATAGTAATCTTCTATATCTATATATTAGTTCCTAGAATCTTAATTAATTATTTCTTAGACTTTAAGTAATTTTAGGTAAAGTGTCCTAGTTAGCCATATCTAAAGTAATTTCCTATATCTTTCTTAAAATTCTTAGACTTTCTTAGGGTTTAATTACCTTTCTAGAGCTTATCTATCTCTATAAGCTATAGTCTATAGTAATCTATAAAATATTATAATCTTCTATAATTAGGTTAATATCTAAATATCTTTTCCTACTTATTAAGTTTATTTTTAAATAGAATAGAATTAACCCTAATCACTAATTTAATAAGTTTAATAAAAATAGATATCTTTTTTTAAGTTATAATTAGGCTTTAACTTCTAGTTTGTTAGGAATACTTTCCCAGTACCGACTAGCTTCACTAATGTAAGCCACTTCGGAAGGGGTGAGCTTCCTAGAGCAAAGGAACAATGTATAACCAGAGCTTATTATAGAAGGAATATAATAAGATAGTTATATTTATAACTTAGAATAGTATAAGCTTCAAGAGTATAAGAAAATATTCAAACTAACTACTAGGTAAACTAGACAGTTAAATCACGAAGAAGTGCAATACTTAGTAGGGATAAGATGTTTATATAGACCTTATTCTCAATATCCTTATTACCTGGTTTGCCATAATTATTCTACTTATTATTAAGCAAAATAATCGCTTCTACTAATTAATAATACCTTAATTATTAGTTATTAGTTAACGCGCTTATTCTGCTTATTATTAAGCAAAATAATCGCTTCCACCAATCAGCGGTTTCTTAAAGCTGCTCATATGTTACTTTGTAATACCATTCCCCTCCTTAATAAGCTTATCCTAAGCTTAGTACTTAAGAGGTTTAGTAGCCACTGAAAGGAAAATAAAGATGTTTTTGACTTCTTCTCTCCATTATAAATACCTCACTTCCGAACTTGAAGCATCCAGGAGTATTATTATTTTTAGTTATAAATATTATTTAATCTATAGTTTAACTTATATTATTATATCTTCCTTAAAGAGCATTAAATACGCAAACTATACTTATAAGGGTATAAAGTATATTAATATTTTATAGGAGATTCTTAATAAGACTAGAGAGGAAGCTAAGTCTATTATAGAAGAAAATCTTAAGGAGTTGTCCAAGCTAAATGCTATATAACAGAAACTCCTAGCTCAGCTTTCCTGAAATTAAAAAATCTTAAAGATAACTAAAGGTTATATAAAGGCAAAAGTAATTTATCTAATAAATAAATTAGAAGAGGAAGAGAAGGTAGAATAAATAAGAAATAGTAATTACTCTAATAGTAAACTTTATAAACTTACAGATAATCTTACTATCTTTAATTAGGCTATTAGAAACTAAAAGATTTTAAATATATTAGATTCTCGCGATGGTATTATAATAACTTAAGTAAATAATTAAGGTTTTTATATAGTTTTTATGTATTCTCTTCTAGTAGATATCCTTTCTATTTTATAAGGTAAAAGTATTATTATTTTCTAACTTAGTAATCTAAAATCTTCTTAACCTTATATTCTTACTTAGTTAGGTCTTCTAACTCAGTCTCCTTATTAAGAGAAGTCTCTAGATCCACTTTTTCCAATAATAAAATATAAAAGATAGGATATATTTTCATATTCTTAGATAATTATAATTTATAGTTTATTAATCCTATAATCCTTTTAACTTTAAATAGTCTAATTTTTAAAAAATTAAGTTTACTACTTTAATACTTAGTGCAAATATTTTATCACTAAAGGTAAACTTTATCCCCCTCCTTAAGGTCTGGTCCCTCAGATCTTTTTTAATTTACCTAAAGGATCATTCTTTAATTTAGGAATATAGTATTAGATTATAGTTAAGTATAAAGTAATTATAGGTCCTCTATAAATAGTATTACTTCTATAGGTAGATATACTAATATATTAACTATTAATCTTAATTCCTTCCTAAAATTTATATAATATAGTAATATTCCTATAATATTTTATTTAATTATATTATATACTAGTATTACTTATAATAAAAGTTATACTTAATTATTTTATTTATTATTAATATATATTTATAGATATTATTCTAGTATTTAATTTACTTATTCTATCTAACTATTATTCTATAAATAATATACTATTAATATTCCCTAAATTATTTATAATACTTAGTATAATTCTTTCTAGAAATAAAATATAAATATTTTATCTTAATTAGAGATAATCTTTTCTAATATACTAAATCTCCCTACTTCCTTTAAAAAGACTTTTATTAAGTAAGAAATAGTAAATTATTAAGGAATCAGAATAAATATTATATATTTAGTCAATTAATTAATAATAACTATAATATTTTCATATTCTATATTATTTTTATCCTTAGAAGGTGGTAAAGGCCTAATAAAATCTATTAATACCTCTTACTAGAATCTCTCTAGTACTCGGTTTAATTAGAGCAACCTATAAGGTTTATATTATTTATACTTAGCTTTTTTATATAAATAGCAAATCCTAATCTAAGTAAAGACCTTTTATTATATCCTAAAAAAGTAATAATTTTATTATAGTCTTTCTAAGACTTCTTCTACTCTTGCATGTCCTTATAGACGTGGTTTATAATACCTAAGTATCCATTCTTTCTCAAGATTTGGAGGTAATATAATTTTTCCCTTATATATATAGACTTATAGTTAATTATTATAATCCATATATTATTTAATAAAATCCTTTCTTAATTATTTAATTTAAATCCTCTAAATCTTAAGTATATTAATTTTAGTTAGAGACACCACTTAGTATATCATTAAGTCTCCTTCTTATTATAAAAAAATATATTTAATCTCTATTCCTTTATTATAATTAGTTCTCCTACTTAATATATCTATATTAATATTAAGTTTTCTACTCCAATATTTAATCTTAAAGTTAAATAATAATAATTTATATAACTATCTTAGTTATTATTTATTTAATACCTTGGTAGTGGTAAAGTTTTAGAGATTCTAGTAATCTAATAAGATTAAGAATATATTTTTAATACCTTCTAAATAATATTATTAGTGTTAAGCTATGCTATTGGAGGGCGGAAGCTTAGTAAGATTTATATAGAAGAAAACTTATATATTGAAGATATATATTTTGTTTTACTTTATTTACAAAACTGAGGTAGGTCCTGTTGCTTATATAGACCAATTACCCCGCTTTTCATACAACCTCGGTTAGTTGAATACCTCGGTTATTACCTAATACCTGAATGACTAATATTTTCATTCTGTTATTTAAGAAATATATTATAGATCTCATTCTGGATCAACACACCCCCTTAAG
>NW_015622221.1:0-45499 GCF_000836295.1 Verruconis gallopava | reverse complement strand
TTCTAAGTCACAAACATAACTATCTTATTATATTCCTTCCTTAATAAGCTCTAGTTATACATTGTTCCCTTGCTCTAGGAAGCTAACCCCTTCCGAAGTGGCTTACATCGGTGAAGCCAGTCGGTATAGGGAAAGTATTCCTAACACCTATGAAGAAGGGCAACACATGAGTCAAGATTGTGATTCGGTATATATTACACTCTATACGTAATTCAGATATCGGTTTGATCTGCACGATCAACATGATCGAAATCTGTTCGTAGTGGTCCAAACTGCCCCAACGTGTCCTCAAAAATTTCGACCTTGGGCTACTGAAAATAGACGACTCTAAAATCCGACTCGTTCTCAGGCTCAAGGCTCGTTCCCACCTGAGCTTCATGTTCATGCGCTTACTTGACTTCTTCCCTTCATAATCACACTTATCATCGTTAGCTAACATGGACCATGCCAGCCAAGCGCTGGCTCAGGATATCCCCAAAAGCGTGCGTAAAATCATATGAATACACGTTCTAATTGGGGTGGCGACGTTTTCTGAGAATTTTTAAAATTTGGCGTGTTTGAAAAGTAAGTTAAATTATTATAGAGCACGTAAAGCTGTAGAATGTGAATATAAAGGCCATCATATCTATAGTAAATCACTCTGGAAGAGGTCATCACTCTTTGCCATGATGGACGGTACCTTCCAGCAAGTTGGCTTTAAGGAGGTTCGCAGGAGCTCATCGTGACATACAATAAATAGCTTTGAAAGATATATGTTGTTTGAACTTATTTAAAATAAAAGAAAAATATCATACCATGGCTACAGCAATACGTGCTTTCATCCTTCTATTGGCCTGTGTATAGCTATGGCATAATCTAAAGCCAACTAATGTCCCAATCACTTGGCGTTTCACACCTGAACCATGCAGATATGTATCTAGCCAACAATGAAGATAGTCTGACTGTTCTTTGGCACAGCTATGACATACAATGTTGGTTATGACACATTATCTCTTTGCCTAAATCTCTGCCTCTCTTAATATAATTGTATAGCTTATACGAAACTACACTGGTTCTGCAGTATTTGGTTGAATAAATTATACCATGTAGGCACATCGATCTGAAGTATATGAAAGGCTTCAGTGAAATTGATATTATCCAACTCTTCAACAGTAGCAGTGCTGTTATACTGCCAAAAGTATGTAGCCTTCTGGATAAGTGTATCCAGTTCGGCTAAGATGATTGAGATAACAAGGCTCGAAAGACGGGCAACATGGTAAGCGTCATGAAGAATTTAGGTGTTAGTGATCTTGCGAAGAGCAGGCCGCCGCATAGCTGGAGTGCGATAGAGGTTATTGTTTAGTATAATCTGCCTGCTTGCCTTGGATGCCAGCTCATGTCATTAATAAACTTTGGAAAGGACCAATGATGCCGCCGAAGTACATCAATCACCTTCTCAATCACCTCATATGCCAGGACACGTTGCCCAGTCCTTTCTCTTATATCTGCCTCTCCAAGCTCATATCTAACAGGTGTAAAATCAACCCCGAGGATATCATGATCACTATCTTCAACAGATATAGGACTTTATTCGCGGACTGCTGAAAAGATTGAGAACTGTGTCAGATGGAATTGCAAGATGTGAAGACGGTGAGGGTGGAAGGGGTTCCATTGTCGTTGTAATGGATGAAGGGATTTATGCACTGCCTGCTTTCAAAGTTTGAAGCTGAAAATAGATAATCTAACGTAAAAGATATAACCCAGAAGTCATACGCGCACATTCACAGAGGTTCTGTATCTACTCACTGCGACCATTTGCAGTCAGACAGGCTTGACGCGTTATGATTGGCCCACTTGTTCAGTGGACTTGGCATGAGCTAAAAATAGTTTAGCGTCAGCCCGAAACACCTCAGTGAAGCGTCTGAGACAGGTAAGTTTAACCCCAAATTTGAATGCGAGGAACTCATGAAAGTCACATGACAGTGGCTCGTGGAAGCATATTAAAAAGTATATTGAAAATTGAGTTGAAAATAGAGAAAGCACGAGATGAAAAACTTTTATCCCCATGTCCTTTAGATCGGACTAATGTGGTTGGAGTCCGAAGTCTCGTGATCACGGCTAAGCTTCGGCGTGGTTCGCGCGTTCCGGGTTTTCTCGCATCGACCTTTGCTCGAGACAGCTTTTCGAGCTCCTTACCACAACCACTCCTCTCTACACCCCCTCGAACTCCTTCAGAATGTTCAGGAGGTAATTACTCTGCTTCATCGAGATGCCATTAGATGGCATTGACAGCAATTGACTGACTTTGGCACAGCGCATTCCCACGCTCCTTGCGGGCGGCTTCAAACCTTACCCGTCCTCGTTTCCAACCCATCAGAAAGAGCTTTGCTCCAGCAGTAGCGTCGAGATTCGCATCGACTGCTTCGGCAAAGGATGGCAAGATTCATCAGGTCATCGGTGCCGTCGTCGACGGTACGTCGTGATCACGCATGCTCGCACCCGAGATGATTTTTGCTGATCAAGCTCGGCGGACTCTGTCATCAGACAAGCTTCAAAAGCTCAACAACAGCATCATCTCTCATCACGGGCTATCAAGGGCATCAAAATAGAGACTAACAATGATCAACAGTGAAGTTCGAGACAGAGCAGCTGCCCGCCATTCTAAATGCCTTGGAGACCGACAACAACGGCCAGAAGCTTGTCTTGGAAGTTGCGGTACGCCATCAATAGACGCCCAATTGATCTCAATACAGAACTTACTGACATCTAATAGCAACATTTGGGTGAAAATGTGGTTCGCTGCATTGCCATGGATGGTACGTGACTTCACATCGTTTTTGACACCTCTTTGAGCTAAGTCTTGGCAATAACAGGTACCGAAGGTCTCGTTCGGGGTGCCATAGCTACTGATACTGGCTCGCCCATCATGATTCCTGTCGGCCCAGGTACTCTCGGCCGTATCATGAACGTCACGGGTGACCCAATTGATGAGCGTGGACCCATCAAGGCCACCAAGAAGCGCCCTATTCACGCCGATCCACCAGAGTTCGTTGACCAGTCAACCTCCGCTGAAATTCTCGTTACTGGCATCAAGGTCGTCGATTTGCTTGCCCCGTATGCCCGTGGTGGTAAGATCGGTCTCTTCGGCGGTGCTGGTGTCGGCAAAACCGTGTTCATCCAAGAGTTGATTGTATGTTTTGCGTGGTCCTTGAGTCTAGACAAAAGGCATTAAAAAACTAACTGGTCACAGAACAACGTCGCTAAGGCCCACGGTGGTTTCTCTGTGTTCACTGGTGTTGGTGAGCGTACCCGTGAAGGTAACGATCTGTACCACGAAATGCAGGAAACCTCGGTCATTCAGCTCGATGGTGAATCCAAGGTCGCACTGGTGTTCGGTCAGATGAACGAGCCACCAGGTGCTCGTGCCCGTGTTGCCCTGACCGGTTTGACTGTTGCCGAATACTTCCGTGATGAGGAGGGCCAGGATGTGTTGCTCTTCATTGACAACATCTTCCGCTTCACTCAGGCCGGTTCGGAAGTGTCTGCCTTGCTTGGTCGTATTCCATCTGCCGTCGGGTACCAGCCAACCCTCGCCGTCGATATGGGTGCCATGCAGGAACGAATTACTACCACGCAAAAGGGCTCGATTACCTCCGTCCAGGCCGTCTACGTGCCAGCTGATGACTTGACTGATCCTGCACCAGCCACCACATTCGCTCACTTGGATGCTACCACTGTGCTTTCCCGTGGTATCTCCGAGTTGGGTATCTACCCAGCCGTCGACCCGCTTGAGTCTAAATCCCGTCTGCTCGATCCACGTGTTATCGGTGAGGAGCACTACAACACCGCCGCTCGTGTGCAACAGATGCTTCAGGAGTACAAATCGCTCCAGGATATCATTGCTATCCTCGGTATGGACGAACTGTCTGAAGCTGACAAGCTTACTGTCGAGCGTGCCCGTAAGCTGCAGAGGTTTTTGTCACAGCCATTTGCTGTCGCTGAGGTCTTCACTGGTATCGAGGGTAAGCTCGTGGACTTGAAGGACACCATCAGGAGTTTCAAGGCTATCATCAACGGCGAGTGCGACGATCTGCCAGAAGGTATGTTTCGTGTAAACGCAGCTTTTGGCGCCATTACTAATCCATTGTGTAGGTGCATTCTACATGGTCGGTGATATCGAGTCCGCACGAGCGAAGGGTGAGAAGATCTTGGCTGAGCTGGAGGGAAAATAGATGGTGGTTCATCGAAGAGGAGGTGAAGACGCTTGCACATCACGAGTCATATCCTCACTCTCTCATGGCGCAATTGTACAAAAACACAACTCGAGAGACAACAAAAGCTAGAGGGGGCCAACATGTGGGTCTATCACGTCTTTCCTCTTTGAGCGTGTAATCTAGGTCTTTTTCTGCTGTGAATGTGCTGAACTTTTCCTTTGTTCGACGGCTTGTGCAGTGTTGATTTTTCGTTCTATCTCCCTTCGCTGTCCTACCGTGTTGCTAACGCGTTTGCAATTTTCGTCATTCAGTGCTCTGTAGTCTGGTAAGAAATCGCATGCGTGTTGGCGGTAAGCTCTAATCTGTCGATCATGAGTAACGCTTTACTCGGAAAATATATGCAGGAGGAAAGAATTTGCGCTATCCACATATTCCTCACCATGGCGACCTCACTGGGCTCAGCCTCAACGTAAACACAACTATGTTAGGACGAGGCCATCATCACGCCCGAAAGCAAAAGCAGATCAGGTCAGCTTTGACTTCGCCACGTGGATGGAAGAAGACGGACAGAGCCTCCACTCCACGAGAGCGACTGGAGCAAAGCTGTGCAGATGCTCATGCGTCTGCGTCTGTTATACTTTCCGGGATCTACGACGTGGGCAGGGGTTTTTTTAATTTATTTATTTTTTTTTCTATAAGAGAAAACAAAAATCTATTCTTCTTCCATTTCTCTCCCTTTTTTTTTTTTCTTTCTTTCTTGCTAAATACATTCCGAGCTTGCGAGACCAGGGCACACAGGCTGTGCCTGAGATCGCGGGCCTTGCGTGAACAGATCGGCCGGAGCAGGAAACGGGACGGGGCGAAAAGCGAGAAGAGGGTGCGAAGTCTTGCCAGGAGCGAATCGTCAAGAGGACACAAAGAGGTCCTGTCCTCCTCCTCCTCCTCCTCCTCCTCCTCCTCCTCCTCCTCCTCCTCCTCCTCTGTGGCACGCGCCGCCGCGGAACGGGACAAGAAGGAGGAGACACACGAGCTCACGCCTTTCGCCTTGCTCTTGCCCCGGTGCGGCCGTCCCCCTCGCGAGGGAGGCGAGGTGGTGGTTGTGGAATTTCTAGGGGGACGAGCAGCGTTCCCTGAGGCGGTCGCTGGCTTTTTGTACGTGTGTTTTCGCGACGCTGGATGTATGGGGGAGATGGACGATAAGATAGACAGGAGATAGACAGGAGAGAGAGAGAGAAGTGTGTGTGCATGTGTGTGAGCGTAAAGGCTGTTAAGTACACTTACTTCGAATAGAAATATTCGCGTGGTGATAGCATTTATTTCCCATCCGAGGTTTGCAATGGAGAAGACCTCAGTAGTAGAAATTTTCTTACTTGCTTCATCGCTGGGCTAGGGGCTTAATCCAACAGCTCGTACATGTCAATGGTCTCCGCCAGATCCTCCTAACGGGTATGGATAACCTTCGACTTTGCCTTTGTGAACGATTACTAGCCTGTCACGTTCGCCTAGACGAAATGAACGTCCAACTATGACAAAATCAAAGGTGCTGCCTACTTCGCGCCGTGAAGTTAGGTACACGGAGCTTCACGCACACAAAAGAACATGTTTGCTGTGGAAGAAATGGGTTTTGTATTTGGTGGTTTGCTAGTGTTACATTGAGTTCCGTCAGACGTTTATGCAAGAACGTGTAGGCCAAGTGTACATACACTTTTGTAGACCTCGCTTGCCTCGTGGTTCTTTTGTTCATTTAACCTGATACTTTGAGAAACGCTTCAACGCGCGACACGATTGACGACCACAAACGTCCTTCAACGAAACGGACATTAGTGTGTGATACATATGACGAAAGTAATCTTTTGTTTTTCTCCCATACGACCCCGAAGAATGTGGCTTTTGTGTCTACGACTCAGCGTTGGCAGCCCCGCCTTTCGGACGGTTGTTACTGTTGTTGAAGTTCCCTCGTGTGTTGCCACCACGCGGCCCGTAACCGCCGCGGCTATTGCCACCACCTCTGAATCCACGGCCGCGACCTCTTCCGTAGCCGCGACGGTAGTTGTCCACGGACCCTTGCCCGAACGTCTCCATGTTCTTCTTACGCTCTTCGTTCCTGAACTCCGCGCCGCGCTTCTCCTCACGGTCTTTCAGCTCGCTCGATATGTTGTCGAAGAAGCTCGTTTTCTTGTCGTATATGGCCTCTGCCTTCGGAATGATGACCTCTTCAACCTTCTTGCCAGCGTCCTTCTCGCCATTCGCCGTTGCTGCACCGTTGGCGGCTCCGCCAGCAGATTCAGATGACATGCCAAGAGGTGAGCCCGTAGCGATGGCTTCTTTAGCGAGGTCTTCCTTGTTAAATTTGGCATTGGCGCTCTCGAAATCGAAATCTGTGGTGGGCACTTCAATTGGCCTACTATGTTGGTGATGGCCTCCCCGGCCACGACCGCGACCACGTGGAGCCGCTACATGGCCGCCTGTGCCCTGCTGTCGGCCGTGACGGATGTGGTCGTCTGTACGCATTTCCTGGACCTTCTTCGCCAAGTTATCCACGCCTTGCGAGCCACTCTCTTGCTGGCCCATCTTCTGGGCCATTGGTAGCTTCGCCATTGCGGCGGCGACTGCGGCGGTTGCGGCTTGCGTGGCACTGGCAAAAGATTGTGCATTCTGTGGTTGGGTATTTGAGCCAGATTGAGGACTGGTTTTGGCAGCAGGATTTATTGGGATTGGAGCCCGACCCTTCGGCCCAGTCGGTGGAGCTTGAGTGGTGTTCACAGTTGGTGCGGCAGAAGAAGGGGCTTCCACCACCGTCTCAGCTTCCGGAGCTGGTGCATCCTTCTGTGCAGTTGCAGTTGCAGATGTAGCTGTAGGAGCTTTGCTTGGCTCTGCTTTGGTAGGAGCCTCAACCCGTTTTTCTGGAGCTTTGTTGTCTTTGGAGGTTCCAATTGGCGTCGGCTGCTGTCTAGGCGTCTGCTGACCAGGATGTGACGGCGCAACTTGGGGAGGGAAAGGGTTCGGCCCTCCTTGTGGAAATCCTTGGCCTGGAGGATACCAGCCCGGAGGCGGCGCACCACCATACGGACCAGGACCTGGATACCCAAAGCCAGGTGCACCAGGGCCAGGTGGGAAGCCACTTCTGCCGAAGCCTTGGTTGTGCATTGGAGGAGGATATCCTGGGAAGCCTTGGCCATACGGAGGAGGCTGACCAAAGGGTGGTTGCTGCGACGGTGTGCCAGCTTGATGTGGAGGACGTTGTGACTGCCCACGTGTCGAACTAAGTCAGTACAATGCACCCCGATTGACAGGCTTCATAACAACGTGGGGACAAAGTGTCAAGGTGGTCAGAAGGAAGGCAACGGAAATATCCACACGGTTTTTGCGCTCTTGGACATTTTGAAAGAGTTTTACATCCGAAAATGCTTCATCAACCCACCAAGCCCATATGCCGAACCACCGTCAAAGACAACGGGGCTTGCAGCACGCAGGCGAAACCCATGAAAGGGATAAAACCATGGGCTTTGATTATTTTATTCTTTTCTCTCATCACAAAAACAAGAAGGTACTTACGCCCAAGATGGCAGGGTCATCGGGGACCTCTGCCTCCTGCTTGGGGGCGGCCGGTTTGGGCGGCTCCTCGATCCTCAGGTCCTTCACGTCGCTGCCTCGGAAGATAATGTACTCGTACAGGCGGTCGCTGGCCGCGACGGAGCCCGGACCCGTGCGCCTGTCCTCCGTGCCCATGGAGCGGACATTTTCGAGCGCGACGGTCGAGTTCTCGGAGCTGATCTCGTGGAGGGTGCCGACGTAGCGGATGTCCGCTTTGGAGATGAGGGATATGCGGGCGCCGATGTACTCGGCCATTGATGAAGATGGACGTGACTGTGCGCGAGAGAGGTGGTGCGGCGATCGATGTTGGTGAGGGGCGGGAGAAGAGAGCGGGAGAGAGGGAGAGAGAGACAAGAGTGGAGAGAGGAAAAGAGAGGGAGAGGGCGATTGAGAAAGAGAAAGGAGAAGGAGTGAGGGAGGAAGGGGAAGGAGAAAGAAGACGTGAGGATTGAGGCTGCGTGAGAGGAGGTCGTGACTGCGCTGGGATGGAAGGATGAGCTTGCGTTTGTGTGAGAGAAGGTTTGGATGGTTGGACGGTTGCGAGCTTGTGCGCACGCTTTGGGGGGACTCGAGGGCGCAGCAAAAAGCGCTAGGGTGTGGGTTTTCGTTCGCGCGCCCAAGGCGGCGGGAGAGCGGGAAATCTTGGCGGGGAGTCGCGCCAACAAACACGCCCAACGCCGCAACGGAGGAGTCGGAAAAGGTCAGCGGCTCGACGTGATGCGAAGGGAAAGCTCAGAGGCAAGCCAATTGAGAGCAGCGAGAGGGTTGCCAGTACGGACGGGCAGGCTGGATATGCTGAGGCAGAGCGAGCAGAAAAAGCTGAGTGCATGCGGAATCTGAAGGCCGATTTTTTTCTCATTTACTTTGGCTGCTTTATTACTTTCCGCTCACATTTCCCTCGTCAGATAAAAAACCCATGGAAAAAAAAGGTAAATAAATAGGATTGATCGATCCAAGATCATATTTTTCTATCCTCCAAAAACCAGGTCAGAAATCCAAAAGCACTCTGCCTCATTTCACACTGTCTCCCTCTCCTCTTTCCTTTCCCCCCCAAGAGCAGACAGTCCGTGCTGGATCAAGCCAAAAGGCGAAAAAGGCCAAAATAAGAACCAAAAAAAAAATAAAAAAAAATGAAAAAAAAAATTCGCACCCGCAATGTGATGGTCCCCAAATATGCGATGCATCGATCGAATCGATGATCAATATTTGACAAAGGAGCCATTTAAAAACGAAAAAAAAAAATAAAAATAAAAATAAAACCCACACCGAAGAATGAGCGACCTCTCCCCCCTCTTCCTCTCCAAAAGCTGACAGCCTCAGGCTGACCAAAGCCATTCACAAGGTGCTGGAACGGGGGAAAGGCCCCGTCCTGCTTACGAAAGGGAAAGGAGAAAAAGAAAAAAAAGGATGGAGAGGAAAGGAAAAAGTCAAGAACAAGAACGCGCGCATCGAGGCGCTCGCCACGTTCGTCCAGGTGCCTCATCCGCACATCGCGCAGGCGCCGCAAGGAACCAAGGCTTCCTTTTTTTTAATCCCTCGACGATCAGGCTGCATATGCACGATCAGGCTGAAGCCGCCACCCCTCCCCCCCTTTTCCCTAACCGTCCTTTGAGGACGAAGAACAGCCCCCGTCCCAGTCTCCATCCACACCGGTCCCCGTCAGGCTAGAGCGGCCAGGCTGTGTGTGTGTGTGTGTGTGTGTGACACGGGCGCAGGCTTCCGGGAAATTTGTCTCACCGTGCAAGGCAGATGTCTGAGACCGGTCAATCACGAGCCATCGGGTCGCGATTCGTCCAATGGCTCGATCTAGCTGAAACAGGACGTGGACGGGCGGAAAACATCACTCAAGGGCCTCAAATCGATTGGAAGATTGGCACATTGCTCCATGCTGGTTAGGCTGCTAACTGTCGCTGCCCGGCTGTGATATTGCCTATTCTATTTCTCACACATTGTACGTGTGCCTTGCTATCTCAGCTCGCCCTTCCAATTGCTCGTGTCTACTCAGCATTGCGATGGGTTGCGTGCGGGAGGGGGTGGGAAGGGGTGCTTGTGAATAACAAGTGCATGTGATCCAATCAATTGCTAAATGTGGGTTCCAATGTGTGTAATGTGATTGGGGAAGGGGGACGGGGGTTGGGGTATCGTGATGCAGGTCATGATGGTATGATATGATATGATATTGATGCGTATCGATTGGGGGTATCAAAGCAGCGTACAATCCCATGCCTCCCATGAACACGAGACAAAAATTGCTCACAGATGCCCTCTTGGGCGGTGCCTTCCGCTAGCATTCATTCTGATGAGCGGGGCAATGTCTGTGTTTGGACAAACCCGGATTAAAAACTCCAACCAAGACCAAATGAAAAATCATATACTAGACCGTACGTGTGTTGTGGTGTTCGTGTGATTGCGTGTTCGTGTGTGCCGGGGGGGAAAAGAGAGAAAATGAGAGAGAGAAAATGGTTTGGTCGTTATCGTGATGTGGCGGGGTATCGTCAAGGAACGTGTCGTAAAAAGGGCAGCATTCAGCAGTGCAGTTTCTGGTGTCTGTGAGTGCGCGCGCGTGTGCGATGGGGGTGAACGGGGCGATAGAATCCAAAACGCCGTAAAAATGTAGTGTTAGGGTGTGTTCTTGTCACGGGCGAAGGTCGATCTCGTGGTGAGGAGCCAGCCACTCAAGCACGCTTGCCAATGAAGTACTTGTCGTCAAACCAACCAACCTTCTCGAAGGCGGTCCAGAGCTTGCTGGCTTTGTTGACGTCAATCTTGCAGGCCTGCTGAGCGTCTGTCTTCCTGAACTCCTTGCCTTTCTGCATACACTGCACCCTTGCGACAAAGATGCGCCGCTTGCTTGTCAGGTAGGTGGCGCAGGACAGTCTAAGAGTGGCGGCGAGGTTGACCTCGGCCTCGTGGAGAAGGTGCCGGTCTGGGTCGTGCGACAGGTCGAGCATCGCTCCTTTCCAATCCGCCTTCAACGCCTTGGCGTTATGGCCAAGGTTGTCGGTCGGAGGGCAAAAGTCCTGAATGCTGTTGAAGTCGACGTCATCTCTGTTGGAAGGCGCCTTCGGTGCCTTGGGCAACGTTTCCTTGGCCGTCATGGCAAAGTCGTTGAAGACCTGCTGCGGTGGCGAACGCTTGGGCTTAGGCACCCGCTGTACGCGTGGCACCGTCACCTTCTTTCTGAGTCCTCCTTCGGGCGCGGGAGCCAATCGCCTGTGCGGAAGCGTGCTGGTTGGTGGCTTCTTGGCGTCGGCCGTGGCTGCCTCCCTTCGTGCCTTGGCCTTGATCTCATCGTAGAAGGCAAAGGTCTGCAGCGAGGTAGCCCACCATTTCGCCCGGTTTCTGTTGAATCCGGCGCCCACCGATGTGTTGAACTTCATGTTCGAGAGGGTGTCCAGCACCAGTCTGTATTCGTCCTGGGAGCACAGGCGACCGTGGGTGGCGATATGCTCGTCGATGGCGGCTTGCTCGTCGTCCTGTGGGAACAAAGGGCCCTTGTTCACATTCTCGATATCCTCTCTTGGCGGGAACAATGGAGGATCTGTGGTGCCCTCGTCCGCCCTCACCATGTCGTCCTTGTAGATGTGTGGTGAGATGGGTGGCGAAGGCAAGGCCCGCGGGTCTTTCTTCGCCATGGGTGCATAGGTCGAACCTTGCGACTGCGACGAGGCCATTGCAGTCGATTGCGACGGTGTCCTTGACATTGAGACGCTGACGGGGGAGGAGAACAAGTCGACCGTTCTGGTGGCCTCTGGTGGGGAGAGCAGCGAGCCAATGTCCATTGCTTTCTCCTTTTGCTTCTGCGGGGTTTCCATAAAATTGAATTGTTGTTGATGTTGTAGCAGCGGCGTGTTTTGGGACATATAAGAGCGGACAATTGGAGGCCCCAATGCCCAGTTAAATCGTATACGTCGGACTTAGGCGGTCGGACGTTAGGCTGCAACTAGCGAAGATGCTGATGAAAGCGGGAAGACGGGAGAACAAAGCAGAAGTGGTCAGAACGGGATGACTGATCACGCTCGTATAGCGTGACTGGAGCGATTCCCGCGCTGTGGCGAAGCAGATTGAGTAAAAGTGGAAAGTGCGCGGCCAGGCGGATTTATATGTAGGCAGACGCCCTGGTTGTTGGGCAGATGTGGATCTGGGTTCTGGTATGGATGCGGCGGACAAACGCGGCGGTCTGCTCGCCAACGGCAGATTGGCGTGATCCCAGAGTCGAGAAGGCCTAGAGCGGTAGTGCGGTACGGTCGCACGAAAGTAGCGGGAGGGAGGGAGGGAGGAGGGGGGCAGGTGGGTTAAAAAAAGAGGACCAGCGAAAGTGGAGGAGGGACGTGGAACAAAGGCTGGCGGTACGTATCGAGCAGGACAGTGACACAGGGCACACACACACTCACACACACGCGCGGCGCTGGAGAAAGAGGGAGGGAGAAAGAGAGAGCACAGTGAGGTCAGATGGGCGGCCGGCGGGGTGGCAATCAAGGTTGCAGGCAGCAGAGCAACGCAGTCATGCGGCTGGGAAAGTGGCTCGCAAGGAAACCGAAGGGAAAGGAACGGGCACGAAACACAGAGCCGGGCGGCTCTCATATGATGATGGCGACGATGCGTTTGAGGCAAGTGAAGGGAATGCCGGCCTCTGTGTCCAGCGAGGGCGCGCGCTTCTTGTTCGCAGCAGCGGTGCTTGGGCATGATGCGAAACCGACTGCGCGCACTGGGCTGGCCGCGTGCAATTCGTCAGCCGGCAGCCTCAGGCCAGGGAAGGCGCTGGAACAGATTAGAAATGAGCTCCAGGAAGGCGCGAGCTGCCTCGCTTCGGCCGGCCGCCATTGGTGGATGCGCGGGCTGTCCATGTGGTTGGCGAGCACCCTGGAAGGCGTTGGAAAGAGTGTGAATCATCCGTTGCTGGCAGTTGTCGACGCAGACTGCCGCTGAGCACTTGGCCTCAGTCCTGCGTCCAACGAGCCGGCGTGACTGAGCTCGTCCTGGGCCTGGCTTGCTCTTTGGCACCACCCGCCGGACAAGGGTTGTTGGGCCCAGCGCCACCTTCGCCGTGCATCTTGACCCTTTCGGCGCCGTTGGAGGGCGCACACGCTCTCTTGCTCGCTCTCAATCACATGTGTGCACACACGCACGCCACACACCTTCACTCAACTCGCACACACACACACACACACACACACACACAACACACACCCTCCCACACACGAACACACTCTCCCTCTCGCTCGCTCGCCTTCCCTCCACGCTGTCCTCTCTCCCCTTTGCGCTCGCCTTCACGTTGCCTCCCACGCGCGTCGTGCTTCTGCGCACGCACTCCCCCCCCTTCCACCCCCCTCTCATCTTCTTCTATCTTTCTCGTGGGTGCCTGCACGCCTCTTCCCAACTCGTTCGCAGCGCGACCCAGCCGCCCGGCTCCTCGACCCTGTTCCATGCCCAGGCCGTCATCATCGTCAACCATCATCGCCCTCTCATTCCGCCGACATATCCCACCCACACCGCGCTCGTCGACAATCCTGCTCCACCCTCCCAACAATCGCAATTGACCTTCTGTACTGCGCTCAATTGAGGCAGCTCCTCTTGCCCCGGCTGCCGTCGTGTCCGTCAATGGCATCAATTGGGTCCAGCGCACCAACACGTGGCGCCCTTTGCTGTTGCGCCCCGAAATCCAGGCAGCAAGCGAGGCGCCGAATTGTCATGCTCTCGCGAGACAGCCTTTTCTTGTTCCTCCCGTGCCACTTTCTGACCGGGGGCTCCAGAACAAGAAGGCATGCGTCGCGCCTGATGCCAAACCATGCACCGTCTGCATCTCTGATCGAGAATGGTGGCACGCTAAAGCTGGGCGAATTGATTGTCCGGATGACTGCTTGCTACTTGTACGAGCTGACGCTCCGCCCGGCGCGAGCCTCCGTAAAGTCCGACTTGTACAAATACCTGTCCCCCATCTGCTCTTGGCCCCCCCCCCTCCCCCTTCGCAATCATGGATCAGTGACCAGGGGCCCCTCCTCTGTCTTCCAGTACATTTTGAACGTCTTGTACTGTACGGCCCCGTAGATAAATGGCGTTATCGTGCTTCCTCGCACCCCTCTCCCTTTGCCCCCTCCCACTGTCAATGGCTCCCCGTCACTTCGGTGAGCTGCGAAGTGCCGTGTGTGGGGTACGTAACAGTGCTTGTGAGAAGCGAGCCCCATCGCGCATCCGTTTCCGGCAGACACGAAACCGCTTTGTTGCGCCAGCTGTACCGCTGCATGTGAACAAAGAGGCCTAGAGCCAAAAAAGAAAGAAAGCTGCAAAGAGCTGTGACTGGCGCGGTGTGCCTGTCTCAAGCGACCTGCTTCTCGCACTCTCTGTACGCCTGACTTGCTGCGCGCTGACGTACGGCCCCAGCATCGCGCATGAGGTGAGAGCCGATGTTCACGAGACCCCATGGTCGACTCAACGGAGAGTCAAGGGCCTCCCGCTCTTCCCGCCGCCAAAAATGGGTTGATACGAACCGCCCCGATGATGCGTCGTGTCGGGTGCGCACGGATGGGGTTGCTCTGCTTGTCCATGTCGGCGACGCTGGTGATTGACTGTACGAGCTGAGGCTACGCAGCCGCGCGACCGCTGCCATGTCTGACACCCGCCGCCAAACGCTGCTGACGACGCTGCTCGTCGACCTCACATGCCCGTTCCTGTTCTTGTTTTTTTTTTTTTACACCACCTGGATCTTCGCAACGTAGTATTACTCGCATACGTTGCCGCTGCACGGGAGTTTCGTGGCCCTGAGACCCTGCATGAAGCAGAGATTCGGGTGCCGTAGACGGCTGCTGCAGTCGGCCTCAGCATCGCAGCACACAGACACCCGAGCGAGATCTCAGTTGTGGGGTGGAGGGGGCGTGGCGGCCGAAGGGGGGGCCGGGTTGGGCGGGTGTGTGTGGTCGGCCGGGGCGCGGAAGAAGACGTCGAAGTCGTAGAACGTCCTCGACGTCAGAGCACAAGCGTTGTCGGCGGACGACTTGCTCCCCATTGTCGCATTCTCGTGACGGCCGCGTCGAAAGCCTATTTGGCAACGGCGGACGGCGATCGACGATTTCGACCAAGAAGAAAACGACAGACCAAATCGCCATTCTGCTCTTTCGCGCCCGCCAGCTCGTCGTGGTCGTGGACGCAGTCGTTGCGGTGTGCCCAGGGCTGTTCCAGCGCGGGATGGATCACAGGACAACACCAAGTGTCCAGATGACCTAGACGCTCTTCTCCCGCTGCTGCCGCGTACAATTCTTGCGAAAGCATAAGGACGGTACGTACCGCCCCTTTGTTTCGTTGGTGTTGGTTTCTGTCCAGTCTCGTCCTCGTCCGTCCTTTGGATGCGATGCTAGCCGCTCCTAGCAGGTCCAAAGGGCTGGCTAGCCTTTGCGCGTCAGCACAGAAAAATCGCTCACACCAACGGCGGTCATAACAGCGCGAACAGGTGCGACAGCGAGCCATTGAACGTCGTCTACCGCATACGGCGCGTTTCCTGCGCAAATGGTCACCGTTATAGATTCTACCTGCGTGCTGATACAACGCCTCTTACAGGCCGATTGGCTACTTTTATAGAAATGCGCCAAGACGCGTCCTACATTTGCTTGGGCTCTGAATCTCGCTGCGAACATGTGTCTTGTCCGCCGGGACATGCACGTCCTTGGTCTCATGGGTTTTTCG
This sequence comes from Verruconis gallopava, assembly GCF_000836295.1. Classification (NCBI taxonomy): domain Eukaryota; kingdom Fungi; phylum Ascomycota; class Dothideomycetes; order Venturiales; family Sympoventuriaceae; genus Verruconis; species Verruconis gallopava. Next base: position 30,035 of record NW_015622221.1, on the reverse strand, counting down.
CTTCGCGCAATATAGCGAAGAAATCAGAGAGCTACAGAGCCGGCCACCGCGTCGCGTGCAGGCGCCCGTCATCTTCAACGTCGCGCCCGGAACTGCCCCGAGTAACCGATCTGTGTCGCCCTGCCGTCACCGGACGAGGACGATCGGACGTCCACTCGAAGGAAGAACAGGACCGTTGACGCGACTCCGGACAGAATCGAGCTATGATACACGCGCGCCTCGCGCAATGCCATCGTCGTCGCTGCCCACCCCGCGCGCCGTCGTGACCTCGCTGCTGGACGCCATCTCTGCCCAGCCCGCTCCGTCCGCGCCGTCGGCCTCGTCGAACCCGCTCAAGGACGCCTCTCCTGCCCTCAGGTCCCTCCTGCTGACCCTGCACGTGCTGTACCCCAACGAGTTCCTGCCCGCGCTCGACGTGCTGGACCGCAGGCTCGTCATGCGCGTCCGCCTCGCCGCCGACGACGGCGAGGCCGCCACCGGCGTCTACTTCGTGCGCTCCGCGCAGCAGCCGCCCTCGCACGCCCGCTTCGTCAACCCCCTCGCGACGTGCTACGAAGTGCGTCTCCTGCCCTGGAACTGCTCGTGCCCGGCCTTCGCCTTCAGCGCCTTTCCCGCGTCCGTCTCGCCAGCGATCCTTTCTTCTCATGTGTTTTCAACTTCCACTGCTGCTGCTGCTCCTACTACTACCACCAACACCACCACCACCACCACCACTACTACTACTACTACCACTATCACCACAAACACATCGACTGCTGCTGCTGCTTCCGCCGCTCCCGCTCACAACGACGGAAGCTTCGGAGGCGCTTGCCGCGCCGAAGCGGACGTGCCAGTCTGTAAGCATATCCTCGCCTGCGTCCTGGCTGATCGGTGTCCCCAATTGTTTGGCGGCGGCGTGGAAGACAGGCTGATGGACAGAGACGAGTTCGCCGGCTGGTGTGCCGGGTGGGGAAGCGGATGAGCCAGCTGATCAAAGCAGCCAGTCGGGACATGCTCGCGTTGGTGGTGGCGATGCTCTCTGCATTTGCTTTGTCCTTGTCCTATCTAGCTAGCCCCACTAGAGACATCCTACATGAATTGGCGCCTTGCAGCCCATAAGCTCCTTTGAAATGCAATGCATATGCGTCTACCCGCCAGAAAACATACTCTTGTCGGTTCCTCAAGATCATTACCTCCCAGTCCCGTCACATATTCATTTCTTTTCCTCTCCACTACGACTTTTTCTTGCCCTCCTTCTTCTCACCTTCTTTGCCGCCTTTGCTCTCTTTGGCCTCTCCGTTAGAAGCGCTCGGTGACTTCGTTCCGTCGCCAGCCGCCTTCTCCTCCTCCTTCTTTTCCCCGTTGCTTTCCGTCTTCCCATCCTTCTCCTCCTGCGCCTGCCGATTCTGTATTTTGTTCTCGATCAAGTCATGGAAGGCCGTAATGGCCCTGATAAGGGAGCTCAGGTAAATCGCCATCAGCTGATCGTTCGTCTTCACACTCATTGCGCGTGCGAGCTCTGAGTTGTCGCCCGCCAGACTCCCGTGGTCTGCCACGCCGTTTGTCTGTGCACCGCTCATCGCCACGGGCTTGGGCGTCGAGAGATTGGGGAGCAGGTTAAAGACATCTTGCAGGTTGCCGAGGATGGCGTGGTTGACAGGAAGATCGCCGTCGATCACTTTCTGCAAATACTGGCCAATGTCGCGCAAGCGCAGGTGCAGGCCTTGCAACGACTGGAGCTGGGAAGTTATGCGAGTGGAGAGTGTACCGGCGGCTACGTCGCGGATGTCGCGGAGGAGATGTTCGACGCCGATTTCTTCTGCTTCTTCTGCTTCTATTATTGAAGGCGTGTGCACAAAAGTCTTGCTCGTTGTGGTGCCGTCCTGTTCGGACCGTTAGCATGCCATGTATGAATGAAGGGAATGTACTGTATGGACCAGAGGGGAAAATGCGCGGACAACGTACGTCTTTGATCTCCTCGACGGCAAAATAAGCATCTGTTGGCACGCCGACTTCCTTCGGCTGCACGTCAATGATAACCAACAACGGATTAGGCGTATAGCGCTTAAATAACTCGTTGATCTCCAAATCGGATGCTCGTAGCTTGGGTCCAGAATGATACCATCCTATCAGCTTCTCGCGTGCGTTGACCTTCTTGAACATGTCGTTCATCGACTCGACGTAGTTGTGATCTAGGAACCATACCGAGGGGTCCTTCTCATCTTCCTCGAAAGGTACTGCAGTTGCCAATCAGCTTTTAGGCATCCCATCTGTACGAGTGTGCAATGTACCAGCAAAACTGTTGGACACGCGCACATTCTTCCCATCGTTCTGCCCTAGCAGCACGCCCACCACACGTTTCCGTGTCCCTTTCGCTGATCGGCCATAATGATCTGCTACTGACAGGAGGACTAGGGGGGCAACCGAGACCGTCCGTTGCACGAGCGACAAAGTCTCTGCGGTGGTAGCAGGCATCTTGAGATGCGAGCTAGTAATGAAGGAGTAAGGACGGTGAGGAGAGATGAGAGGAGGCGTGCGATATAGAGCTGGCGGTATGCACACGTTATTATAAAGTAGCGAAAGGATCCAATCTGTGTGTGACGGGGGCTAGAAAGCTAGCTTGGGCAGTACTTGATGTTGGCTGATGATGGCAGAGCTTCGTTCGCTCTTTGGAGAAGGCAGAGCACGGACTACGCGGCTTTGGCGTCTATCGCGTGTGCAATTTCAGCCTGGTCGAGAATTACGGAGTGGAAATCATCAAAACTTATCTTTCGAATCTTTTGTCGGCTTGTCGTTTCCCGCCGAAAGAGCTATTCTCATCATCAATGTACAGGATTAACGTCGAGATTAGAACTCATCGGATCCAACCCCCTTCGCCGCCCGTCGATGGCCTCACATGCTCGTCTCCTCTTAGAGCTGATATCCACCAACTTTTTATGATAACGAATGGACACTTTGTGATCCCCTCCTTCTTTCGAACGAGGTTGGAGAAGAACGTGTGGATAAATGTGTTTAATCGACACGTAGACATGATGCTTTTATGATGAGGCAAAAAAAAAAAAATGAAACCAGCTTTACGACGATGTGTCGTGATCCTGGTACCTGTTGTCATCGTCTCCTTCCTGCTGGTCAAGATAGCTTACGTATTCGAAATGGTTTATGTCACTATCACGATAGCGTGAATGTCGGCACATGGGCCTCCAGAATTTCCAATAAGGGCTCCTCGATTTGAGGCTGTCATTGGCGTAATCTTTTTTCTTCGCTGTGTGGTCATGTTCTCTGAGTAGCAGTGTCTTTTCCCAAGAATAAACTCCCGTGAGCCATGCATTTGCATGCGAGAATCAAAGGCCACAGAATTTCTAAGCTATGCCTTTAGCTGCAGTTCAGTGCATAACCTGTAATTCTAATAAAGATATAAATAAGCACGACCTCACTCATCGACAAAGGTCCAATCAAGTCTACTCGGTCTTTTGTAAAATTTGCGAAAGTACTGCTCTGATACTTGAAAAATGGAAAAGATCAATCTTTTCATTAAGAACTAAAGACGTGTAAATACGTGTGGGCTAATTTCATTTTTAACCATGTTGATATATCTTGCCTTTCCTAAGTCCAAAACCGCCATTTCTCTAAACGTGCTTAATCCGGCAAATCTGATATCAGTATTACAATACCTAAATCTTCTCTTCAATCGCTCGCATACATGATTTTAATGCCGTCAAGCCGTCACTGTAAGGTCGCTTACAACGTTTCTTCCAACGCCAGGACCATTGCGGTTCTGGTCGGAATGTAGACCTGTAAAAAGTTCTTTCGCCCATTCCAAGCAAATGGAGTGGTGAAAAACCGGGTGTCGTCCTTGATATTATCATGTCCCCCGAACGCAGGCGAATCCGTGTTGATGACGATGCGATAGGTGCCTTCCTTCTCTACACCAACTCTGTAATCGGTGAAGCTGTTGGTGGGGTGGAAGTTGAAGATCCAGAGCAGTCCTGCACGCTCAAAGACAATGACTTTGTCTCCCTCGTGTTTCAGCGAGACGTACGCCGGAGGACTGTGTAGCCATCCATATTTCTCCTCTGTCCATTGCATTTTGGCGTCGAAATCGTTGAGGAAGCGGTATCTTAGCAGATGGTCATCCACGAGGTTGAATTGCCGTCGAGCGTAATGGAAAGAATTGTTGTTTCCTTCACGTGGGAAGTCCAACCACTCGGGGTGACCAAACTCATTGCCCTCGAAGTTGAGCCAGCCTTCACCACCAAGTCCATGGGTAATCAGCCGGATGAGCTTGTGAAGCGCAATACCTCGTGCAATGACTGGTGTCTCGGGGGTTAAAACGCTCATGTTGGTGTACATTTCTGCGTCGCACAACCACATAAGTAGCGTCTTGTCGCCGACAAGAGCTTGATCGTGAGATTCTGCGTATGCAATTGTTTTTTCGCCATACCTGCGATTTTCCAAAGTGAAGCACAGGTTGCCCATATCCCAATCAATGTCTTGTTTTTCTTTGAGCCATTTGATGTACAGGTCGGGAATAGCCATTGCGAGGCGATAGTCAAAACCAATACCACCGAGAGAGAGGGGGAGACAGAGGGCGGGCATTCCGGATACGTCCTCGGCAATAGTTATACAGGACGGATAGAGATTGTGAAGCATTTCATTGGCGACCATCAAATAGACGACGCCTTCCTCATCAACATTTGGGCCAAAATATTCATGGTACCCTCCAGAGAATCCTCTTTGTCGTGTTAGCCATATTCTTTTGAGAACCATAGAATCTACTCACGTTCCGATTCCATGGTGCGTATACATCATGCTTGTCACTCCGTCAAATCGGAACCCATCAAATTGATACTCCTCCATCCAGAACCTTAGATTGCTTAGCAAAAACCGCATGACTTCGTGATGTCCATAGTTGAAGAGTCTGCTATCCCATAGGTCATGCCTTCCTTTACCCCCTTCATGAAAGTACTGGTGGTCACTACCGTCGAACATGTTCAGCCCATCAAGCACGTTTTTCGACGCGTGACTATGTACCACGTCGAGCAATACTACAATACCCATACCATGAGCTGTATCAATCAGCTCCTTCAAATCTTCAGGCAATCCATACCGGCTGCTTGCCGCGAAGAAACTGTTGATTTGGTATCCGAAGCTTGCGTAATACGCATGTTCCATGATCGCCATCAACTGGATGACGTTGTACCCTAGATTCTTGATGCGTGGCAGCATGTTGCGCGTGAACTCTTTATACGTAGCGACTCTAGGCTCGGGCGACGAGATACCGACATGTGCCTCATAAATTCGGGCGCTAGCAGGCTTTGGCGGTCTTTTATTCTTGAATACATATTTTTCATTTTTCGGGGGGTTCCAAAATCGGGCGTCGTAGACAGGGGAGACAGAAAGGTCTTGAGTGACGCGCGTAATCCATGCCGGGATGCGCTCTTGTCGGGCCTGTTCGTTGGGAACGACGAGGGAGATCTGCAGACTTAGATGTTAGTGATAGAGGACAAACTTGTGAAGGAAGGGAGACTTTGCCTTGATCTTAGAATCGTGTGCCATGGCTGGCTGGCCGTTCACCGCTGGTATGGTGAGTTCGAATACGCCGAACTGGTTCTTTTTCATCTCGTGGGAATCGCGATTCCAGCCATCTAAACCGTGCATTAGCTTGCAAAGTTCTGCAAAGTTGCCCTGTTTTCCTACTGAAATCTCCAATGAGATACGCTCTGAGAGCATTAGGCGCCCACTCTCGATACACGATGTCGTTGTTCGGCTGCACATTGAAGCCGAGTACCTCATATCCCTAGCAACGATGAGCGTCCACAAGACGACAGCGGTCGTGATGAAGCTTACCCTACTGAACTTCTCCAGCCCCCCTTCTGTGTCATTTATGCGTTTAATCCAGTCTTGTGCTTTGCTGAAGCGGGATCTCAGCTCAGCCTTGAACGGCTCCAGCCAGGGATCGATCTTCAGGACTCCTACAGTATATGAGTTAACAAAAGGTGCCCGACGACGGCAAAAGCGTCAATGGCGTACCGGTGCCATCATTTGGGAGATCACCGGCGGGTTTGCCCATTACGGTGTTATCAGAGGCCTGGCTGACCTCCATCTGGGCAGCCATATTTTCTCGGCTGAGGGTGTGTATCCCAACCAATCGTCAAGGCTGAGTGTGAACTGCGCTGTTTCGAGGGTGAGGTGCAAAACTTGATTGATGTCGAAGAAATGCGGCTTCAATTCAGGTTATATGGACTGCAACGAAGTGGCTGGCGAGAAGGTTACTGTTCCCCGCAGGTCGTGGGGAGATGGTCGTACATGCTGGGGACAAGCCAGCGGCGAACTGTCGAAATGTTGACTGCGGGACGTCATACCAACGGCGCCGCCAGACCGGAAGCGGCCTAGATCGGCACTTGCTTGGGGGCCCGCGCCCCTACAGAGCAGCGGCACTCTCCGGGCAAGCTGGGGCGCTGCCATCCTGCGTGCACTTGCAGTCCGTCACCGAGTCGGGCTGCGCTAAGTTGACAGAGGGGCTGGCCGCCCGGCCTGCTCGTCCGAGAGCCGCAACGACAACCCACCAGTGATACCATCTTTCCCTCACCTGTCCTATCCCAACCATATCCCTTTGTTGCTCCATCTTCTCCTACTGTTGGCCAACTACCAGCGCATTCTTGGAAGCTCCTCTAAGCTCCCGACCAACAATCCTGTCGCCACGCCTGCGCACGCCGCTCACCAACCCCGCCCGATGCGCCTATTGCGGCCAGGATAGTGGCATGACTCCCATGTGCCAGCTCAACTGAGGCCAAAAGCCGCATGCAAGATTGATTCAACCAGACTTACAACGAGTTGTAGATTCGTGCCGTCATGCACGCTCCAAGATCGCGGGCACCGGCCCTTGTTTCGTTGTCTGTCTTATCGCTGTCCCGCAGGTCCAATGTTGTCCTCTATTCTCAATGCCAACGCCACTTCAGCTCGTCTCCTCCGTCATGTAATTCCGGCCAATTCAGCCGCTCGGACTTCGGCTCACAACCATTCACTGGAATATACGAGCCGGGACAGCCTACCAGCGGGCCCCTCGGAGCAGCCAGCATGCTCGGTGCTCCGAGGATAACTCCTAAGATGCTGAAGGAGCATCTCGACCAGTTCGTTGTGGGCCAAGAGCGCGCAAAGAAGGTGCTCAGTACTGCAGTATACAACCACTACCAACGTATTCAGGAGTTGCGGCGGCAGGACGAGGAGGTACAGGAACTCATGGCGCAACATGCGAGGAGAGAGATGCACAATGCCAATAGGCACCCCGTCGAAGGTAGTACCCGAGACGCTCCTTCCATAGCAGTAAACCCTTCCTCTTCACTTCATTCGAGCTTTTCTGTCTCTTCATTTCCTTCCCAGCAGCAGATACGGCGTAGCACCGAAGTCGTGTCGAGCACAGATAATGGTGTGCTGACCCTTGAGTCAGACGAGTTTCCCGGGCAGCAGTCGACGGTTCATGTACATCCCTCAGGCCACCAGCCGCAGTCGCCGATGCCCCCTCCACCTCCCTTACAAGATTATTCACCGCTTACCATCGAGAAGAGTAATGTGCTATTACTGGGGCCCTCTGGAGTGGGCAAAACCCTTATGGCGAAGACGTTAGCTCGAGTGCTCGAGGTGCCATTCAGTATGTCCGATTGCACACCATTGACCCAAGCAGGATATATCGGAGAAGATGTAGAGGTCGTCATTCAGAGGCTGTTGGCAGCGTCGAATTACGACGTTGCCAAAGCGGAACAAGGGATTGTTTGTTTGGATGAGATAGACAAGATCGCTACGGCTAAAGTATCTCACGGCAAGGATGTCAGCGGTGAAGGTGTTCAGCAAGCGCTCCTCAAGATCATAGAAGGAACTACCGTTCAGGTCCAAGCAAAATCTGAGCGTTCGGCTCCAGGCCGACACCACGGGCACATGCAACCCCCAAATTGGCAGCACAACGGTTCTAGCAGTCCGCTGGGCGGTGGACAGTCCCCTCCGACGCCTGGGGGCAAAAATGAAGTGTACAACGTCCGGACAGACAACATTCTCTTCATCTGCACAGGTGCCTTCGTTGGCTTACACAAGTTGATATTAGACCGGATATCGCGCGGAAGTATCGGGTTCGGTGCACACGTGCGAGCTGCAAACCCAGATTCTGATTCAGGCGCGCACAACACTTCTTTAAAGCCTAGTAAAGATAACGAGGAATTGTTCCGCAAGCATCTCCCCTTCTTCTTCACACCAACCAATCCATCAACTGCTGACAGCGGAGAGAGTGAGTTTAACACTCTTGATCTCGTCGAGCCAGCCGATCTTCAGAAATACGGCATGATACCTGAGCTGGTGGGCCGCATACCAATTTCATGCGCACTGTCCTCCTTGAACGAAGAAGCTCTAGTTCGTGTTCTTACCGAACCACGAAATGCACTTTTGAAACAGTATGAGCAACTCTTCAGCCTGTCGGGGATTGAGTTGCGTTTCACTTCTGCAGCCTTACGCGCCATCGCTAAAGATGCGTCTGTAATGGGCACTGGTGCTCGCGGTCTCAAGACTGTTCTAGAGCGTCTTCTAGGCGAGGCAATGTTTGAAGCTCCTGGATCAGCAACGAAACATATTCTCATCACGGAGGCCGTCGCTCAACGTAAAGTCGCTCCAATTTACTTAGCTAGGGGCCAACAAGGGCAGTTCCATAGCTTGATCGCGGCTGAGGAGGAAGAATGGGAGGCTAGGCAAGGGGGCAGAGGCAGAAAGGATGGAGATAGAGCGGCAGATTTCAGGGAGTTCAGGGAGAAAGCCATGGCAGCAGGTAGTTATTGAATATGTCACTAGGTGATATTTACATGTATCTCCTAGAAGGGCCTGAGTTTGTATATAACGATCTTGATGTTCGATGTGATAATGCAGTGACTTCTAGCCTATTCCCTCTAATGTGTCAGCTTTAGATCTGCGCTGACAGAAGTATGGTGACGATTAAAAAAAACAAAATGACATTCTTCGATTTCCAATTTCAAAATTGATGAATACAGATGAAATGGTATTTCTGAAGGTACTTTCCACATCTGCCTGGAGACCTCTCGGCTTGCGAGTGTGATCCACTACATGATGGACGCGCCGAACGAGGTACAAATCTGATCAAGACGTGATTTGCACTTCAACAAAGCCGAAGACATGTCTACCCCGTTATGCTGCCCTCTTGATTCCTTCGAAATCCTCGACTCTCTTTTCAGGCGCAAGCATTTCGACGGAAATCGGTAGCACGCTGCAGCCACGCCAATTACCACATTCATACTACACTATGGACACATATGGCCAGCCTCGACCAGAGTGGATGATCCATGATTTTATTTGAAATCTCCCCTTCAGCCCCAATAACTTTGGAAACCATGAGTTTTGATTGCAGAGATATTACTGATATATTCTTTTCCCCCGCGTAGATGCATCGCTTATCAAACACAAAGCAAAACTAGGAGCTCCTGAGTTGTGGATACAGATCGGCCTTATGGGTTAGACTCGGTGAACTTGGTCTTATTGCAGTACCTGTTCCTTGTTCCCATGCTCAAATGGGGCCATGGTGCTTTCTTTAAGACTGGGAGAATGGCGGAACGCTGATTCTAAGCCAGGCACGAAGCACGCATTCTACCCTACTCAACGTCGTGTACGTCGAGGTCATTTTCAGAATTACCCACGGTGAATCATTCTGGGTCATCACAAAGCCATATGATGCACCACGCACTGCGATACGTCTGAACCACCGACGCAGTCATCTCGTATTCCAGAGGCGCTCCCTTGATTTGTCCGCCTACAACGTACAAGTGCTAAGCGGAAAACTAGGTGAGTCACCCGGATGTCTGTGCTTCTAAATTTTTTGGTTTGGCCGCGCCACAGCCCGCAAAACGAAGGGGAAAATCTGAGCCCCACTTCGTCATGGCCTGCTGAAAACTGCAGATTGCGAACATAAAGTTTGCGCGTGTGCCAGATTCTGAACGAGATCATAAACAAGAGCAACCTCGTGCCCTTTCGACTTCGCCCAACCTTTCAGAAGGAGTTTGCGCTACGCCTGCTAGCCGTAGTTCTAGCGCTCACAAACCAGTTCCGACCCCGCCCTCATCCTTTCCACCTCCCAATAGAACAAACCGCGTTCATATAATACAATCATGGCTGTCCGCGCACAATTCGAGAACTCAAACGAGTCAGTCTGCCTCCTCAAACCAGTGCCATGTGGATTTCCGCTTCGAGCGGTTTGCTAACACCAAGTTGCAGAATCGGCGTTTTCGCCACTCTCACAAACAGCTATGCCCTTGTCGCGCAGGGCGCCTCCACGAACTTCTACTCCATCTTCGAATCCGAACTTCAAGACGTCATACCAATAGTGCACACCTCAATTGCCGGCTCGCGAATCATCGGCCGTCTCACCGCCGGCAACAAGAAGGGACTCCTTGTTCCCACTACGACTACAGATCAGGAACTGCAACACCTGCGGAACTCACTTCCAGACGAAGTTAAAATCCAACGGATCGAAGAGCGGCTTTCAGCTCTGGGCAACGTGATTTGCGCAAACGATCACGTCGCGCTCATACATCCGGATCTTTCCCGAGAGACGGAAGAGATAATCGCGGACGTGTTAGGGGTCGAAGTTTTTAGGCAGACCATCGCGTCAAATGTCTTGGTCGGATCATATATGTCGCTGTCTAATGTAGGAGGCCTCGTACATCCCAAAACACCCATATCAGATCAGGACGAGCTCTCGAGCCTGTTACAGGTACCGCTCGTCGCTGGCTCGGTCAATAGAGGTTCGCCCGTTGTCGGCGCTGGTATGGTTGTAAACGACTGGATGGCAGTTTGTGGAGCAGACACCACGGCCACGGAGGTTTCTGTCGTTGAGTCGGTATTCAGGTTAGGAGAGGGCAATGCACCAGGTGATATCGGAGGCAAGAACAAGGAAGCCATGGTGGAAAGCTTCTACTAGGCGGTGATATTCGGTTCTACGACCTGTTGGCTTTTGCTGCTTTTTATCGTTTGGCTTGATGCCCAACGGAAAGATCCGCCAGTGGCTGGTTTACTGCAGTCAATATGTGTCTTGAAAATGGCTTCATTAAAGCCATTGAACATGCTTGGCCTTTCGATGCACAAGGAGCTTGTATACTTTCTACAGGCTCGAGCTTCTCAAGCTCAAAGCGTCCTTAGACGCTCTGCAATAGCACTCGTGCAAGTCCTAACCTTGGACTGACAACCTGCACCTTATTTCAGTTTCATTGCATCCTTCTTTCTTCCATCGTTATCAGCAGCGTCGTAATCATGATCCTTGTCTTGACTTTTGCATTACCAAGAAAATTCTGCGATCCGCGCACCACAGCTTACCACCACCTTTGGCACGCCTCTCTCGTCTTCCACAAACCTTACACATCGTATCTTCTCGTCCTGTTTGCGGCTAACCTTCCACCTCTTGATCGTTGCTGCATTTCTCAAGTTGCTTAATCTCAAAAAACCTCCCTCTTCAGCCGCAGCTACAATACCTAAGTCCGAGCTGACATCCATACCCAACATATCATAATCGTTCTGATACTCGAACATGCAAATAGGTCTGGCGATCCGCATGGCCTCCGTCTCCATAATAGACAGCTGCTTCCTATAGAAGCCAAGTGATCTAGTCTTTGCTTTAGCAGTCCTTTTGTCGGCGCTTGACCAGCCAGTCAAATTCCCTGCGTCAATGGTTCGAAGGGCACGTAAGTCATACAGAGCCATCATAGACTCCATGCCAGCCACCACGAAACGTTCATCAACGTCTGCGCGTTTGAGACCTACCACCCCTCCGTGGTGCCTCATGCGCTTGATGCCCTGCTGTGCACGAATATCATACAGCATTACACTTGCATCTCTTAGCCCCGCAGCGAGGAGATTCGGACCAAGCCAATCTAAGGCTAGGACGTCGGAGTAGGTTTTCATAGCAGGCAGTGGTCGCCAATTTTGGCTCCTCATCCCGGAATCGACCCACGCGCCAAAGAAATTCACACCACTTCCGCCGCCAGAGCCGACGGCTATGTGCTCCTCTTTGTCGGGGCTTAGCCAAGGGTTGATTGCGGTGCAAAATATGGTGGTTAGATTCGGCGGCCGGAAGAGAGAGGAAATACCGCTATCAAGGGGCTGGCTGGGCGCAGCAGACTCAGGCGAAACAAGCTGGCTTATCTGAACAGTGGGTGGTTGGCGGTCGCCTGTACTGGCTGTAACAAATGTGCGAGTCTTGGGATTGATGTTTATGCTCGAGAGGGGGGACTGAAAGACCGAAACGGGGCGAACCGCAGACCACGTGTATACAGGGTTCTCAGGACCATATTCTACGTCGTCATTCGATTTTGTCGCTGGAAAGCATTCTGGGAGTACAGAAACTACGGAATCGTAGTTGAAATCGTTGTTTGGGCTCATGCCCAGCACCATCCCTCGTGTAGCCGGGTCATAGTCAAAGTGGGAGATATGAAAATCGGATCTGTAATCTACGTATAGGTTCCTAGCGGAGCCTGGATCTTCAAGGTCAAGCAGTACTTTTGAGTCCAGAGACCGAGCAAATGCCTCTGCACCGTCCTGGAGGATGCGAGAGATGCTCGCTCGTTGGCCAGCTTCTGCGTGCAAGCCTATATAGCTGGCTCGAGGCGTCACCAAAGGAGACGCACGTTGCACAAGATGCCGCTTTCGTTGCTTCTGCAAAGTTTCCTGGCGTTTGCGTTTCTAGAAAGGCAATGAGCCAAAAATGAGCGAAAGTATGCAATAATGTATATTTATGATGTATTAACCACATCGAAATAAGAAATCTTCTGCTTACTTTGTTTTCTTTCTCTAGTTCCTCTACTTTAGCTTTCGTGTATGCTGACTTTGAAGAAGCCCCAGCATAATGGTTTTCTTGCACTCGAAAGTATTTAGCCTTGTTTTCATCTGTTGTCGACATATGTATTAGCTATTTCGGTAATCTTAGCATCGCTTTGTATCTTACCCCAGTAGAATCCAGGCAACTCCCCGCGATACATATTGTTGGAGTTGCAAAAAATGAGCGTAGTTAAAATTGAGTTGAGTATAAAGTTTCCTAACCAAATCAGCAGAAAGGGTTTAGCGCCACAACCGAAAACTGAAGAGTTTTGATTCGATCCGTAGAACTAAGTTACAGACATCATGACTGGCGTATTTTCATCCTACAAGTATGGTAAGTTAATTTACACCTGAACCTGGTGTAAGTTTACATCGACATCCTCGTAAATCTCATCATGCGAGATAAAATAATTTAACGTCATTCACCACGAAGTCGTATACCACCAAGTCGCGCACGCCAACAATTGCAGGTCGCGCATAACTGCGGAAATTTATCATTATAACACAATATGTCCAAAACAGCTCAGAATGAGGAGAAACTTTTATTGGCAATTCAAGCAATCAATTCTCAATCAGGACTAACAAATCGAGCTACTGCACGACTTTATGACGTGCCTGGAATTACCTTATGCAATCGTATTCACGGCCAGCGTCGGGCGTGATTGCCGACCTGTTTGCCTCAAACTTACAATAACCGAAGAGGAGACCCTAAGAGCATAGTTATATAGCATTGCAGGTCAAGGTTACTAATTGTCACCATCAAATCTGCGATCAGCAGCCAATCTATTGCTGCAGAAGGAATGCGGACCCAGTAAACATGTTGGCAAAAACTGGCCTTAAAGATTCCTCAACTGCCAACCAGAGCTCAAATAACAATGTAACCGTAAATAAAATTACCAGCGTGCTTTATGCAAAGATCCTGAATTTATCCAACAATGGTTCACATTTGTCCGCAATACGATCATGAAATACGGCATTGTTAATAACGATATCTACAACTTTGATAAGACAGTCTTTGTAATAGAGATTTGCGAGTACATCATGTGGGATAACTCGTACGCAAAGGCGATCGTGAATGGGCTACAGTGATAGAGGCAGTAGGGGCTTGTGGCTATCATCTATCACCTATGGTGATAGCTTTTTAGCTAGTGCACACACTTCTGCATAGAATTGTTAGGAATACCTTTCCAATACCGATTAGCTTTACTAACGCAAGCTACTTCGCAAGGGATGAACCTCCAAGAGCAATAGGGCAATGGTATTCTCAGAGCTTATGAAGGAAAAGGAAGATCAATAAGGTAATGTACTGGGGAAAATGGTTCATACTCTGAAGGGCATCACGTGACAGAGGAGCAAGGGTCTTAGATGTCATATGATATGGCAAGGATATATAAGAAGAGAAGGATAAGGAAAGATAAAAGGAAAAAAAAAAACAACAGCTTCAGACAAGAACAAGAAAACAGAAACCAGCTTTGCTTTGCCTCGTACAGAACTTCGCTTTGCTTTGCCCTGCTTTGCCTTGCTTTGCTTTGCTTTATCTTTACTCTAATCTTCCCTATTTACTCTATCTTCTTTTATACCCTTATCCTAACTATCTTATCCTACTTCTAAGCTTCTTTACAGTTCCCATCTGTAGGAGGCTTCTCTCTCCCTCTTGATTTTCTCACCCTCAGGAAGGCCTTGACATCGAGTGTCCTACCCCCTGAAGTGGCGGTCAGCCTAAAACCGTTACAGTAAGAATAGTTTCAGAGCTTGGGATAGTTTGGCTTTAGGTAGAGAAAGTAACATGAACTAACAAACCAGATATACCAGACAATTTAACTACACTGAGCGTAAAAACGACAGAAGTCATTCTTTTCTATGTAAAGGAAAGCTGGTAATCACAGTGATCCTCCAAAATCACTATTACCAATTCCTATATTACTGATTTGTCAAACTAGCTTTCTCTAATAAACTCCAAAAAGAAAATAAAATAATATGATATCATGATTAGTCACGTGATTCTCGTGCTGTGTTGCATGTGGGTGCCTAGCTAAGCTAAGCCATGCAAAGGAATCGCCGTTATGCAGCGTACAAGAAGGAAAAAGGAAGTGATTATGGTGCAAACGGTAGCATAGATTATATGATGGATTGGATTGTTAGTTGTTAGGTTTCAATCCTGAAGCAACTTATAGATAAGCTAGAATATCTGCTGAGTCAGACTCACGTGACTTGCGACATGCTGCGACCTGTAACAAGAATATCGGCTTCCAACATGCTGCTTCACTGTAGGAACATTGGCCATACATATTCTAGTGGCTCTGTGACACTTAATGTCTCCAGCATGATGAGTCCGGACCTCATTCTTTCCTTATTACTCTTAGGAATGGCTTTGATATTTAACGTCCTAAATCCGAAGGGTACTCCACCCAGGAACTTTTCCAACTGGCGCCTGAAGCGAGGCTGGATTAGCAAATAAAAGAGGCTGCATATGAAACAGGACCAATACAAAAGATTTTGATTCTTCATTCCGCTGAGGTATTTACAATGGCGTTGCAAGATCCTTCCATCCAAGTTTCAGTTATCAGTCAAAGCTGATCTAGCTTTAGAAGAATTGCACTTGTTGCTTCTTTGCAGACGTATATTTCTGTTAAAACGAATGTTGCGTACCATGGGAGTTAGCCTTAAGTATCAGCTGACAATCAGTAACACAATGTTTGTTTTCGTAATATTTGGCGAACAAAGGCAGGGCATATTCAGAGTATGAAATACTTTGACTAAAGTATCTCAAAATAACACTACAAGCCCTTCTTCTGGTTTAGCATAGCTTTTAGACATCAACTTTGTCGTCTTCATGAAGATATTCTTCAGAGCTAGATGGCTCGTCGCAAAACGCTCTCATGGATGCCTTGATAGCTTTCCCTGCCTATCATTGGCTTGACCAAACAAGTTTTGTCTCCTTCCCCCTCTGCGATTCCATATTTTGTATTTGGTGAGTCTTGTAGATATTTATCGTCAGTTCGTGGCTCGCTTGAGGAAAATATCTCTGTTGTCCTGCGGATACCGGCATCATCTGTCTTCATGTGCGCTGCCTTTGGCGAAACGGGAGTGAGTGCAAGATCGTGTTCAATATCCGCCTGTTGGACATCCTTACCGTAAAAGCAAGGATCGTGACAGCTACAGGTGCACTTCACATCGCTACACCGTGGGTTATCATTGTTGGTTATGGTAGTGCTGGTGCCGTACGTTGAGGCTTTACGATAATTGGATACTCCTGAGGTATAGCCTTGCTTTCGAGATTTTGCGGAACTAGTAATGTCTTCGAATTGTGAAGAAACCATGCGAAGCAACGGACGTATTACAGCAAGGTTAAGAATGGTAATACCGAGACCAGGTTCCACGCAGGACCAGATGACCACGTCCGTCGTTTGCCAGAGAAAATCTTCTGAGGTGGCAAGGGTGACTACGTATGGAATTCGTATGATGACGGCAATGCTTGCGATCGCTCCAAGACCAAGGACAAAGCTCAAGCTTATGCGTTTGTAGCGAGTCATGTGCAACTTACGCACTATAAAGATTGGAAGAGTCGCGTACGTAAAGTCGGTAACGATGCTTAGGGCGCTTTGCGCATAAGTGCTATCTGCCGTGAAATTCGGGTTGTGACAAGAGCCCTTTGATATGGGGCTGACTCTGTTCCAATATTGATCTATAGGGTAACACTGGAAGATCGACTGGAAAAAGTAGAAGACGTAGAAAACAATGTTGGTTGCGATAAGAACCCATATCTATTTTGAATACTTAGCATATATTTCTTGTGGAGAATAGGGTACTTACGACACCGCGATGAAGCTTTTCCTTAGCCACCCTCAACAAAAAAGAACCAAACGCGATCTTCAAGAAGAAGCAAGATAGAATATAGAACGTTTCGGCGTACCACCAGCCCTTCCATATTTAGCTTAAGGACGATTCCGCATGATAATATAATACTCACTTTCAGTGCTTTTACCAATTCTTCTGGCATAAGACTTGCATTATGTCTTCCAGTCCCGTACTCTGCAGCGTAGAGGACCCAAGCTATAAAGACAGTGAAAATGGCCTATCCTAGAGTCTGAGTACCTTCAAGTCTAAGTCATCGAAACGATAACCTTGAGCTTACCAGTGTAATTGTGGTTAGAATATCATCAATTCCAAGAGACTTTAACATCTTGCCTCGAACCCAAATTCGTAAGGGAAATGTGAACCAAGCAAGCGCAATGAACAAGTATGCCACGGCTTTCACCGAAGCAGAACGGTTATCATATAGGTCCATGGTTCCTGTTTGACAGCTTGAAGAGAACAAACACGTCAAATAACTTAGCTTATAACTTTGGGGTTCTAAAAGGAACTTTCAGCAAACTTAAACGGGTTTATGTTTAAGCAATTCTTACAATTTTCCAGAATTGCGCCGAGAATAAAAATATAGTTTAGACCGAAGCATACGAAGAAGGAAGAGGGTAAGGGTGGAAAATGTGAACTGAGTCAGCTACAATAGAAAATATAAAAGATCGCTTGTTAAATCCTTACGGGACGTAAGTGCTCACGACCTGCAATGCCAGCAGAACACGCAACCATATGCGACTGCTCCTAGATGTCAAACAATTTGCGTGCATCATGAGGACGGGAGAAACGAGGGCATGACTTTGCCATGAGATGATCGTTCCTGAAAAAAAGTAGCAGAGAATCATCAAGCTTCTCGATGAAGATTGACAAGGAAGAAGGCCCACGACTGCATGGGTATTCGGAAATCCTTGACCGGGTTGCCAGATAATTTGACTTTTCATCAAGCATGAAGCACCATCAGGCCGTTGACAATGCAGTCTCCGTTTAATTGATGGAGTGACATCCCTGGAAGGGTGGCGTTGTTCAAACGAAGCGAAGAGATCATAGTTGGTCAACGAGTGGAGAGGGGGCGCTTATCATTGCCCAGGATACAATTCAGGAACAGATCAATGGCCTGTAAGAGGATTAAGAGAAACAAGGCCCGGCTGGTTCCGATTGAGTTCACTGTGGGAGTTAATGAAGTATCGCAAGGCTGGTTGTGTGAGAAGCGGACTTCGCTAAAGCCTCGTTTGCCCTACATCAAATTAGACGTGAGTATTTTGAGGCAAGCAAGCCCTAATGTAGCATTGATGTCTGGTCCTCCACCCGCAGGAGAAGGAATACGAACAACCAAAGCCAAAGCTGAAATCACGGTCATTGGTGAAAAGCGCAGAGAACTCGGGAACGAGGTCCGAAACTGAATCATGAGCAGATCGATGTGTACGGTGTATTCGCGCAGTTTGCGCAGTTTGCGCAATGTTGGACAGTCGTACATCACGTTCGCGTAGTGTAAGGAAATGGATCTACGAGTGCTTATACATTTCCATATTCACGCCCGAGTCTAAAGCTTGAGTCGTGCAAGACGCAGGAGACGTGCGAAACAAAATACTGACCACGTGTGCAGCCTATCGCGGGTAGGATGTACGTACCTTGTCCTAATGGATCTTCGCCCGAATAAAGGCTTATGTTCTAGGCCATTGAAGACGTAGAAACGAGGTGACTGAGATGGGTTTAGAGCTATGCTAAGCAATGACTCGAAGCTGCATGTGAAGCGACGATAGACTGGTATGATTTTCTGAGCTGTCAAACGCGTGGCAAGAGTCGTCAATCAGGCGTAAAAGGATCCATGTTGGTGGGGTTGCCATGCGCTGGTGATCCGTGAGTCTCATCAGTTTGGCAAAGTCAGACGTTGATCTTTCCGCGATTTGGGAGATCAAGCGGCCCAACAAGGTGGTAAGCGATAGACTACTCGCAAGTCAACATATCGGCTACGATATTTGGTGGATAGAAAATTTTCCACAGTCATATAGGCTGTTGGTTGCTCGTGAGCAGAGAACGCATTTCGCGCCAGTTTCAAGCGCGGCATGACGAGGTTTCCGCGTGTGATCCCAATGTTATTTTGTCGCTGACAGAAAATGGTCCCAGTTCCGATCAGCAAGGTTATTTCATCTTGAGCCCTAGTTCTAAATGACGGGCCGGTCGAATCACGAAGCGGAATCCAGCAATGTACTTACTCAAAAGAAATAACCAATTGAAGACTGAACGCTTGCTTTGTTTGTCATTGTTCCTGCAAGACTGTTACCCAACCTGACGCGGCCTTGAGAAGTCTAACTTGTTTCAACCTCACAAGAGCATCGCCATCTTCGAAACGGCTTCCCCGGGTGAAACTGTCGTTCACGTCATTGTACTGTGTCATCCGTACCGTGTCCAGCTTGACAAGGTTGGGTCGCGGCAGGCACATTGGAACATCAAAGCGTGGGAATGCCTCAAAGAGGGACGAACAACAGGAATGGGACGATCCACCCAATGAACCACCCCGATCCGTTTGAACTACTATGGATGCAACGTTCTACTCTCAGTCTTGAATTATTTTGGAAGAGTGCAAAGGTGTCCAATTGGAAGCTGCCCCGTCAGCGCAACGCAACACAGTACAGTTAGTTCTATGGAATTGAGTCCCAGGCCGAGCTTAGAATTCCGTTCGATAGGAGGCTGTTCTTTCAGCTACGGACGTTGTAGAAGCGGTTCGTTCTAGAAACTCTCAAGGGCCCCTGCAGCTGCGGCTGCGTTGGTGGAGCACAGCAAGTCACTGCACTCCCCAGCTCCCACCCGATTCAACTGGAGGCCTTCGTGCCTGAGGTTTCGGCCTCCGAGAACATCCAAGCGTGCGGGACGTTGAGTGGCAACGCAATGACGTTCCAGGGCTTGTTCTGATCTGAACATCCCTACAACCGAGCTAAAGGTACAAACCGGCATCAGGCATATGTAATCGTAGCAGTCCAGAATTCTCGATGATACATACGCAACCCTCTTTATCCACAGCCCCATTCGTCGCAGCTCGTATGACTGTAAATTGACCTAGAGCATTTTCCCAATTCTAGTTCATGCTGTTGCTCTACTTTTCAAGGAGAGCGACTGGAGCAAACATAGCCTACAGGATATTGCCAATGAGCAAGCGTTTAGCCCAAATGGCGTCACATATGAGCAGCACAAGCGGCTTGCGTTCTACTTACACGCTGTACGATTTGCCCAAGACGAATGTTTTTACCTCAAACTTGCCCGCTGATCCAGACGTCCCGACGCCGTCCAAATCTCATAAACTACCGCGCGACCATGAAGACCTTTTCCCGAGATTGGTCAAGGATGCTCTATATACATTTGTCCGTCCCGAGAATACACAATCGCCCGAATTACTTGCAGTAAGTCCTGCTGCCATGAAGGATCTGGGCATCAAAGAAGGCGAGGAAAAATCAGACGAGTTTCTGCAGACGCTAGCAGGAAATAGAATAATCACGCTTGAAGACGACGGGCCAGACGCGAACGTGCCAGATGATGCAATATATCCCTGGGCACAATGCTATGGTGGCTACCAATTTGGACAATGGGCAGGTCAACTCGGCGATGGAAGAGCTATCAGCTTGTTCGAGACGGAAAAGAAGACCTGCAAAGCTCCTTGGCCGGAAAGGTACGAATTGCAGTTGAAGGGTGCCGGAAGAACACCCTATTCTCGATTTGCGGACGGAAAGGCTGTACTTCGCTCCAGCTTGCGCGAGTTTGTGGTTAGCGAATATCTGAATGCGATTGGCATACCTACTACACGTGCTTTGAGCCTAGTGCTAGCGCCCGAAGCAAAAGTTATACGCGAAAGAATAGAGCCTGGGGCTATTGTCGCAAGATTTGCAGAGACATGGATCAGGATCGGAACGTTTGATTTATTACGGGCGCGAGGAAACAGGAATCTCTTAAGAAAGTTGGCAGACTTCGTAGCGGAAAAGCTGTACGGCGGATGGGAGAACTTACCGGCGAAAATACGATCGACAGAAGGAGAAAACATTGAGGCAAGTAAGGATACCATGGCAGCCAAAGATCAAACAAATTCGACGCGTACTATACCCACCACGGACTCGAAAGTTGTAGATGGAGCACAAGCTCTTGAGACTAAGTCTGGTGTCTCCAAGGATACCATTGAAGGAGAAGGTAAATTCGCGGAAAACCGATATACTCGACTATACAGACAAATTGTACGTAGGAATGCGCGCACAGTGGCATTGTGGCAAGCGTATGGTTTTATGAACGGTGTGCTCAATACCGACAATACATCGATCTATGGTCTTAGCATGGACTACGGCCCATTCGCGTTTATGGATGTCTTTGATCCAAATTACACGCCGAATCACGACGATCACATGTTAAGATACGCATACAAAAACCAGCCGACAATTATTTGGTGGAACTTAGTGCGACTTGGAGAAGCCTTTGGCGAACTTATTGGCTCAGGACCCATTGTCGATGATGAGACATTCGTCGGAACAGGCGTGAAACAAGAAGATGCTGATGAGCTGATTGAGCGTGCGGAAACACTTATCGGTTCTGCAGGCGAGGAGTATAAGGCTGTATTCATGGAGGTCTACAAGCAATCAATGACAGCACGCTTTGGCCTAAAAACTTTTAAGCAATCGGATTTTGAAGAACTGTACTCGGAGTGGTTAGATATTTTGGAGGCATACGAACTTGACTACAACCAAAGCTTTAGAAGACTAAGCTCCAAGTTCTTCAGCTTACAGGATCTGATTAGCGAAGAAAAGAGAAGAGAGAAGGCTGCAATCTTCTTTAGACAAGACCAAACTGTGTCTGACGAAGCGAGAACTAGAATTGCAAAGTGGCTTGATTCCTGGCGAGTCAGAATAGCGGAAGATTGGGGTGATGCCGATGATAAGGTGAGGTGGAATGCCATGAATGCTGCTAATCCCAACGTACGTATCATCTTTAGCTGGCTTAAGGATGTCGGACTAACTT
This sequence comes from Verruconis gallopava, assembly GCF_000836295.1. Classification (NCBI taxonomy): domain Eukaryota; kingdom Fungi; phylum Ascomycota; class Dothideomycetes; order Venturiales; family Sympoventuriaceae; genus Verruconis; species Verruconis gallopava. The sequence continues at coordinate 8,351 of NW_015622221.1, read as the reverse complement.
GAACTATAGTTTGTGCCGAAGGGCTGGATTCTGGACGAAGTGATCGAGCGCGTAGAACACCAAGGGGACAGAGATGTTCTCCCAAACCTTATGAAAATGGCATTAGACCCGTATGCAGAGTCCTGGAGCTTCGAGAAGGGAAATCTTAAGAAGGCTCAAGCCGACGCGGAGAGATTTTGTGGTGATGTACCGAAGTACAAGGAGAAGCCGCAGTGCAGTTGTAGCTCCTAGGTGCATAATCGAATTGAAATAGACCTAGGACAAATTGGATCTTATTCCTCTCAATTTGCAACTTATCTCGATTCGTGTGTTGTCTGAGAGCTTCGTACTTAGATGGGTTTGACAAATTGTTACACACGTGACCGACGTCATAGTTCTATCCAGGTCCACTCTGCACAACTTCACAAGTGGCTTATAACTGTCGACATCCACACCTCACACCATCACAACCACCACCACATCGCCATTTACAGGTAATCTCACATATCTTGACCGAAGCAGAAATGCTAACCTGAGGCCCTTAGACAGTTTCTCCAAGTCACTCTTACATCACACAAGAACATCAGTCTGCAAACACCATGCAATTCCTTCGAAACTTGCTCCTCGCCCTTTTCGGCCTCGTCGCTATTGCGGCTGCGGCAACTCAACCTCAGAAAAGCGTTATCATGACCTGGTCATCTGATACACCGAGCCATATTATCGATCAAGCCAAGGAGGCCATTCTGAAGGCTGGCGGGATTATTACGCACGAATACCGTATATTGAAGTATGTGGATCGTGCGAGAATCATATCTTGAAGGCAAAAAGCAGACCTTATTAACAAACTATCCTAGGGGTTTCGCAGCAACTGCATCAGCCAAGACATTTGAGATGGTCAGCACATTGAGCACGGAGTATCCGCCTAGCATTGAAGAGGATCAAGTTGTGACGATCAACGAGGCATCGTGAAATATTACATGATACGATCATAAGGAATACAGCGGAGCTCGAAAATACGCAAAGCAAAAGGAAGAAACAAAAAGCGGGATTTTCTGGTTAGGATATTTTCGGTGCATCATTATCCTCTCAGCGCCTCATATAAATCTTTGGCTTGAATCGATCGTAATTATCATACACGCATCTTTGTGTTATCTACTTATCCTTGGTGTTACACCGGCAAGCTTTGAATCTTCTTTTCCTTTTGACTTCGCATCCCATGCACTTGTTGCGTGAGCGGATGTCCCAATCTTTCTCAGAAGGTTCTGAGCTGCAGGAGTCAGGTTTCCTGGCGCTCGCTTGATGCCACTTGCGCTCATAAATTTCGGGGTTGGCGTCCTTCCAGGCGTTTGGCCCCCCATCAGTGCACCTAGCCTATCACTTGACGTTCTCCGATTTCTATTAACCCTGTCGACAAGTTTGAGATGTAGTCTTTCTCTATTGCTGGTTTCGGGAAGCTTGAAGGGGTTAGGTGTGGCATCTGGGGACCCAAGCAATCTGAGCACATTGTCAGGATCAGGCTGCTCTTTGGATTCCCCACGAGATCGGCGCTCCATGTAAGTTATCTCATGCGGCTGAACTTCAGCATCCACAAATTTGTACCCTGCCACTCTTGGTGTCTCTGCTCCTGAGTACCCAGCTTCGGAAGCTGAGAAATGCGGCCTTCCCGTAACTGCAGCGTCGACCGCACTCATGGAGGGACTTGGCGGGACGCTTGACACAGGATTTGACTCATCGGGCATACGCGTACCTGCGTAATTAATAGCTTTTGGGGGGGCCAGAGATTTTGCTTCAGCTTCCTGAATACTGGTCTGTTGATAATCTTCTATCGAATCGGGGATGAACATGAGGCTGTTCTTCGGTTCGGCCTTTCTGTACTCTGGCATTGCAGGGCGTTTATCACAAGCTCGATCTGCCAGTATGATGTCGTTCGATGCGGATGGCGAGTTGAGCGCCTCGAGCGATTTCTGCTGCTTTGCCTGCTCGAGTACTCTCGCACCGCCTGGGATCTGGTTGCCGTTCCATAACCAGGCATTTTTCTGGCGGTTCTGCTCATTTCCTTTGTCGAGGAGAGCGTTGAATGATTCATTGTCTTCAGACGTGTATTTAGCTTGAAAAGCAGATAGCGACATATTCATATTAATGTTTGGTGGTTTAGGTCGGCTTTGATCATGAACTTCTGTTCTTCCGACTGTCCATGGTGTGTCTCCTACCCAGCCCTGCGGCGTTTCACTTGATAATCCAGTATACGGTGTCGTCCTCGTTCCTATCTTGCCTCTAGCTTGCCTTCCGTTTGGACCAGGTGTCATAATCTGCGTCAATCTCTTTCCTGCTCGTGCTATCCACTCTTTGTCTTCAGATTGTAAGGCATCTAGATACTCCTGTGTCGACGCAGTTTCTTCGAGACCAGGGAAGAAGTCCCGTGCTATAATGTGCGATAATGCAGACGTATACTGATCCTCGTCTAATACTTTGGAGGGTCGCTTAATCTTCTTGGTCGGTGGCGGAGGGAGCATAAGCGAGTCTTCGGCGGAGCGCTTCGTGAGCGCTTTCGAATCTTTTTGGGACATTGTCAATAATTCAAGCACAGTCAGTCAAAGAAACCGTCGCGATGTCGGTCAGTTTCTTGTAGCGATCGCAGTACTCTATTCAGTATGACTTCGTCGTGTTTGCGCACCGGATTTTCCAAAGGACGCTCGGCGAAAGAATAAAGAGGACTCACAACAGCATCGGACCATAACTCATGTGAGAAATACGACCAGTACTAGAAGCAGGTTCAATCTGGAGGAACAATACGCCAACGAAACTGCTCAGTAGGAGGCAGTCTCGCACCGCTCGCATGGAATCAAGGCAGACATGGCTAAAGCACGGAAGAGTTCCGCTAGCGTGCACCAACCCTAACTACGTTCTTTTAATCGTGTTCTCACATTTGTACAATGCGTCTTTAAGCAACCTTGAATTTTTGGAGACATCTCCTCTTTATTATGAGCTCGCAGTCAATGGGCTAGCTTCAGAAGAGGGTAAATGAGATCAGCTTTAACATCCGCCAACAACAACAGGACTAAGTGCCAAGCATGGCGACGGACAACGCAGTCGTGGAGGATACAGAGCAAAAGGACGATAATCATGGAGATTTGAATTTTCAAAAAAGAGACTTTGAAAATTCTCCCAATATTCAATATTCAAAGAGAAAGCAAAAGAAGAATCCCTGCCACGCTCTTCACCTCGAGACTATTCGCAAGCCTTCATGGATGTACTTTCATTTACAGCTCTTCTCGACACTTACCGCATCAGTCAATGGAGAACTAGATATAATCACAGCAAAAAGGCATTTGACTTCTGCGCTCCAACGCTTCGTAGGGCTACATGGCGCTGCCATTCCTGTGGATATTTTGAAGCTAAAGGATAAAGAAATGTGGATTCGTGTCCCGAGAGAAGATGGCACTGCTGTACACGAAGCACTCGCAGGCTGGGTAAATGACAGTGTCAGGTGGATAGTCAAAGGGAAGGATGAATGGCTGGCGAGATTAGCAACAGGGGGTGTTAAGGGCGGTCAAGATTTGTTCAAGCCATATTGAAGGCAAGTAAGATTTATTTTTTGGCATGGATAGCAAACTGACAGTTGAAATGAAGGAGTGAACCGACTCAGAAACGTCAATTTTGATCTGAACGAATGCTGTTAAACGTGAAGGGGAGTTTTGCGCACGGCGGAAACAATGATCCGCCCAAATATTCCAGAGCTTTAGAAGTGAGGCTGGTAAACGGCTTCGCGTCATGTACCGTACGCAAGTGGGCATGCCCAATCGAACTTCCATGGGATAAGGCTTCCAGCTTTCCGGCTGGTCAAGGTAGCTCAGCAGAGCGAGGCTTGGGTTTCGCCTGCGCTCGCTTTGCGTCGCCTAGCAGCGACAAAGATCACGCCTGCACTTTCTCTTCTGCTGTTGTGTCTTATTTACATGCGAACGGATGTTGTCGGCACGAGTCGTGGAACAGGAGCTTTGCATGAAAGTGAAGCTGTCTATTTATTTCCAATTTTTGGTCTTCATCGCTCTGGCAATTCACGCGATGATGTCCACAGTTCTTGTACTGCCTACGGTATATGACAAGAAGCCGATTACTGTACTCGACGTCGCTGCGTCGTATACACAAACACGACTAGTCAGCTGCCACTTACGCCACCCACCCGCTTTCCATCATCATCATCATCATCATCATCATCATCTCCAGCGAGTGGCGGCCGTCTGTACATTCTGGTTCATTTACTAATCCAAGTTATAGCTTACAGCTCTTGGAAGCTTGCAGCTTCTATAATGCATGGTACTTGTTCAGTCCCCTCCTTCCGCATTGTCCGTTGCGCCTCTCTGTTCATTCTCTGCATTGAGGGCCTGTTCCACAAGACAGATGGCTTAAATGGTTAGCCTGCACTTACTTCGAATCATCTTGAACTTTCTCCGTCCTAGTTGCCCTTCGAGAAGCCGGTTTCTGCCATCCTTAAGCATCTTGCAGCGTAGTTATCCTCGTCAGTCTCTGTGTCAAAGATCGTATTGGTGTCTAGGGCTTCCAGCATCTTACTTAATCGTTGTATCACCCTTCACGTCCTTCGACGGACTCCCAGTGAATAATCCTCTTCATTTGCTGTGTTGCTGTCCATGCCGTATCTGTTTACTTGAGCCCCGGCTTAACCACAACGCGGTCACGTCCCTCAAAGACCGTTACCACTTTTTGCCCACAGTGGTTTTCCTAGCCTGGGCTGCGAGCTCCGGGTCTCCAGCATTGCGTGATACGTGGCTCGGCTGTGCCACATGATCTTAACCATGGAATCTCTTCCTTCCCGGTCGGACACTGGCGGTTCCAGGCCTCGTTCGTACCATAATTCTTTCTTCGTTGCAAGACCTCGATAGAAGTGAAAACATTGCGCGTCGATGTTTGGAGAAGCTCTCAGGTAACCGGCTTAGCACAGCCCGGTGGAGATTCCTCAAACTCTTCCTCCTTGTCCTCATTCTCCTCGTCGTTGTCATCCTCGTCGTTGTCATCATCGTCGACGCCAGCATCTTGGGGCTCGAGCTTTTTGTTAGGAATACTTTCCCAGTACCGACTAGCTTCACCAATGTGAACCACTTCGGAAGGGATGAGCTTCCTAGAGCAAAGGAACAACGTATAACTAAGGCTTATCATGAAAGGAAATATAATAAGATGCTAACAGAGGTAGGGACAGGATGATTTTATAGACCAGAATCATAAGTCCTTGTTCCCTTGCTCATTTTCCTCAAATGAGCACTTTCGCCAATCATCAGTGATAGAGTAATCATTCCTTTCTTTGATAGGCCGGTATGCTCATTTTGCTCAATTGATCAAAATGAGCATTTCACATGAGTCATCACGTGTTACTTCGTAACAGCTTATGGGAGATTACTATACTCCAAAGTCTGGGTGGACATAGTTTTAACGCACAGGACCCCAGCCCCTCGTCTGTGTCTCGTCCTCACTATATTACTAGCACCCGATACTAATACCAAGCATAGTATAGGATCTACCATAGTATAATACTATACTTTATGCATCACTACATTATACGCTATAGCTTTTCGTTGCTCTTACCTATATGCCTATATATATGGTTTTTTGAGCAATTGTTTATTTTCCTGGAATTTTTGGTGGGCGCAAGGATGAAAGGTATCTCCTGCGTGCTGTCTGAAAATAGGGCTGATCAACAAGTAGTTGATTCGGCTGCTTTCCCAGTCACATTTTCACTGTGGGTTAGACACGGGCCAAGCCCGTTAAACCTATCCGTTCTTAAAATATGGGGACTGTAAATACAAATTTAGGAGAAAACACAACTATTGCTTCCAATCAAAGTGTATTGGCACGCAGTTTGATAACGATTAAACGATAACTGTGCTGATGAACCACTAGGACAAGTAAGCAGCTCTTGGCATCATGCTGGTACTTCCCGAAGGGAGGGAGAGGCTTCAACGCCCAGAGAAGCCAAATGGAAAAATCTCTAGCCAGCATACAGAAGCGGGCATTATGCTACGTCAGCGGGACATTCAGGACGACGGCACTGGCCGCCCTTGAAGCTGAACTCCACATACCACCAATCAAAATAGCACTCCGCAGAGCCTGCGAGGCAGGCCTGAACAGAATTCAAACACCGCCACACTACGAGTATATCAAGGAAATACGACAGAGAACGTACCCGGGAGCGAAAACATCAGCGCAATACCGATTGCTCAGCCCTCTACAGAAACTCGAGGAAGCCCAAACGAAGGAAGACCCGAGCCCGATGCAGAGAGAAGTGATCAAACTCGGGCTGTTCGCACCCTGGGAGAGGAAGCTCCAGATAGTAATAGTGGAAAGGAAGACGCGGCAGAGGCTGCGCACAACACGGAAGCACAGGGCGCGAGGAAGACCCGAGCCACTGGTGTTTTTACACGGATGGGAGTGAGATCGAGGAAAGAGTAGGAGCAGCAGCGTATAACAGCAAGTTAAAGAAGCACGAAATGCGATACCTAGGCACAAATAGGGAGAGCAACGTTTCCGCTGCTGAACTTTCAGCCCTCATACTCGCCCTCAAAATGACAATCCAAGCTAAGCGGGACCCAAACAAGAAACATCCGCTAATGAAAATCACGATCTTCGCGGACAGCCAGGGAGCCCTCCGGGCGATCGACAACCCGGGTAACAGCTCAGGTCAATCACTGGTGCACGGGGTCAGAATACACGAACAAGCGGCGCTCCAAATAGGGATCAGGACAAGATTCCAATGGGTCCTGGCACATATCAGGATCACCGGAAATGAGATAGCTGACGAGCTGGCCAAAAGAGCCACAGGGTGGCGAAATAACAGGCTCCCTAAATCGCCAGCGAAGACGATGGAAGGGGCAGTCCGACTGAGGCCAGCAGCAGAAAGGTGGGAGAAGAAAAGGCAAAGAAAGAATGGGCGAGCAGCTGGGCTACAGCAAAGACAGGAGGCATGCTACGGCAGATCCTACCTAACGTATCCCCCTCCACGCTCAAATATTACAGAGACCTGCCGAAGACACCCACGTCAATCTTGATACAGGCTAGAACCGGCATCATCAGCCTCAGAGCTTACCTACACAGAACCAATCGGGCTGAGGATAATAAATGCCCGTGCGGTCAAGTCCAGACAGTACGGCATGTCCTCCAAGAGTGCCCCAACTTCAATAACCTGCGCAAGCAGGTATGGCGCAGGTTGCAGCCTGCCGACATGAAAGACCTGCTCAATAAAGACGCGAAACTCACCGCCCGATTCCTACAACAAACTGGCCTCCTTAGGCAATTTACAGGAGCCATTATACAACAAGAGTGGTAGACTGCCCTCATAGGGGTAGGATACCAGAGATGCAGACAGGGGAAGACGGTTAGTACTAGGGAATGAACCAGCCACAGAGGGCCCTAGAGACGGTGAATCTGCCCATAGGGCCCGAGGCGAAAGTACAGTAAACAGAAGGCAAATAATTAGAGGGTAGCCACCCTCCAAAATGGGCCATGCCAAGGGGGACTCTGAACCCGGCAGTTTAACATCATGCCGGACGACCGACTAGGCGGTTTGTTCTGAGGAGCAGGCAAAAGTGGTAACGCCCGAGGGCTGCGGAGCGGCGGAGGATTAATGCTTGCAGTCCTGATCTGTAGGATCAGCCTACCTAGATCGGCGGGGTGGATAGTGGCTATGCTTTGTAGAACACGCCAGTATGGCGGCCGTAGGCCAGCCGAAACGGCTTAATCAGAATTCCAAAAAAAAGAAAAAAAAAAAAAAAAGAGAATCACGTTCCGTTCCAAGAAATCCCTGCTTTTAAGCATCAGAAAACGGGGCAAATAAAAAAGCGACGCTGCCCAGCGCCTGCTTGTCCCCGCACACCTCTGCGGAACAAACAGAAGCCGGACAACGCCGCTTTCTCCAGTACCTACACACATATGTATCGGATCCGAGACACAAACATCTCCCAGCCTGGGATCAGAGAAAAAAGGCAGGAAGACAAACAGAGGCCTCGCCGGATTACGATCAGTGGCTCGTAGCAACAAAGGCTACTCGTCCACGTACACGACCGGGAGACGCGACTAAGTCGTCTGCAAAGTGTTTATCCCCACGCGCAACCATCTTGCAATACGCCGGCTAGGCCGCCCCTCTTCCCGGAGCGACCCGTCGCCGACCTGCTGAGGTCCGGGGCCGAAGCCTATTCGTACTCGTCTATCGCGACGCGGGGCAGAATCGTCCCTTTCCGGCATGGATTCTGACTTAGAGGCGTTCAGCCATAATCCAGCAGATGGTAGCTTCGCGGCAATGCCCGGTCGGACAGCCGCAAAAACCAATTATCTGAAACCGCGGTTCCTCTCGTACTAAGCGGTATTAC